>NC_083582.1:23040463-23120463 GCF_027579695.1 Neoarius graeffei | reverse complement strand
TCCCCCACAAGGTTAACTGGTGACTCTAAATTGACCGTAGATGTGAGTGTGAATGGTTGTCTCTGTGTCAGCCCTGTGATGACCTGGCGACTTGTCCAGGGTGTACCCCGCTTTTCGCCCGTAGTCAGCTGGGATAGGCTCCAGCTTGCCTGCGACCCTGTAGAACAGGATAAACCGGCTAGAGATGATATGAGACTTTTATGTTAGGGATGGGCGATACCATTGAATTTCCTTTTGATCCGATACCAAGTAGCGCGGCGGCTACAATTATTGACACCTTAACGATCTTTTGGCCATTGCAAAAGTAGAAAAGACTTTCAGTCCGTAAATTGTGCATAAATAACTGCTCAAACTTCCACTGGGGGGAATTAGTTGATTCCTGATTACTTAGGGTATCAGATCACATGACACCATTCCACAATTATTGACACCGTTCCACAACTATTGACATCCAGATGATTTTATTTAAAAAAAAATATCAGTATGTGGTATTAAGTTAACAAAACATAGTTTTTATTTAAAAATTGTTTTACACAGATTTGTATTTAGTACAAAATATCTTTTATATAAATATATCAGGGCGGCACGGTGGTGTAGTGGTTAGCGCTGTCGCCTCACAGCAAGAAGGTCCTGGGTTCGAGCTCCGGGGCCGGCGAGGGCCTTTCTGTGTGGAGTTTGCATGTTCTCCCCGTGTCCGCGTGGGTTTCCTCCGGGTGCTCCGGTTTCCCCCACAGTCCAAAGACATGCAGGTTAGGTTAACTGGTGACTCTAAATTGACCGTAGGTGTGAATGTGAGTGTGAATGGTTGTCTGTGTCTATGTGTCAGCCCTGTGATGACCTGGCGACTTGTCCAGGGTGTACCCCGCCTTTTGCCCGTAGTCAGCTGGGATAGGCTCCAGCTTGCCTGCAACCCTGTAGAAGGATAAAGCGGCTAGAGATAATGAGATGAGATAAATATATCACTGGTGCTTACGTAAATGAGGAAGTAATTCTAATGTTTGTAAACTGATAATGTTTAACCTGTGTCAGAAAATCTTTGTTTCACTTTCCAAGTATTTTTAGATTGCATTTTGTTAAGCATTCGTTGTTGTTGTTGTTGTTGTTGTTTGTATTAATTTCTAGTTTTGTAGTTTACCAATAAATATCCACAGGCAATTGACATTGTAACCACATGAAATTCCAGGTCAAAGGTTGCATGTCATTCCTTGAACCAAAACTGTTTTTACATCTAAAAATATAAAATGTCTTATATTAAAATATGTGGTAGATATTTACAACAAACTGCAAAAAAAAAAAAATTCTGAATGGAATAGAAAAATCTGAATATTTCAAGCATGTAAATTTTTTTATGCGAGGAATTTAATTATTGTCTAATTCTATTTATTGCAGTAGGAAGCATTCCATTCTGTTATGAATCAGAAAAAATTATTATAAATCACAGCACTTTTATTTTTTTTAAAGTACTTCATCTACTTCAACAATGTTACACAAAGATCAATACATAACAGTTGTAAATGTCACTTAATTCCACAGGGTGTCAATAATGGTGAACACCAGTGAAAGTGCACTATTATCAACACCTCACATGACTTCTCAAACATGCATTAGATACAAAATGGCAACTGTCAAATGAAAGAGTAAGAAACAAAGTAGGTTTCGACAAGGATATCATAAAATATCGGTGAATTTGATAAGTAAAAACATGCCCATGATCTTTCCACCATGCGTACCTGCGATGATGACATCTGGGTTTTCCTCAAATTGCTGATCGAGCTAAAAAAAATTCCATCTCCGTTAATGAGCTGTGTCATCAGACGACAAGATCAAAGGGCAAGGTGTGTGTGGGGGGGCTCTTCCGGTTGATTAATTAACCAATAATAACTGTTGTAATTGAAATTCACCCTTGTAAAATTGTTTTTTATTGGTACATCTGAAAAGGGGTCGACAATTATCGACAGTCCATGATTATACCCGCCGCTGTAATACTAAGACTACTATCCTGATACTGATACTTTAAGAAGTCTTCTTGTGTACAAAAACAAAAAATCTTTGAGTTTTCAAAAGTTGTACATGGAAGCTTTTGACACTAGTATGGAAAAAAAAAACTATAAAAGATCAGACTTATATTTTGTTTTAATTCTTAACAGCCATTATACAACTTGGGTTCAAGAATGTCCAACAAATATTTACTTCAGTAACCTTTTCAGGAGTTATTTGGCTTTACATAAACAGGTTCAGGACTGTTCAACAATGCTTCATTTCCTTTCTGCCATTGTGCAACTGGCAGAATCTGTTTCTCTGTGTGTCTTAAAGCCAACAATACCCAATCAGTAAACTCCTTTATACTGACAGATAATATCCATACAAAACATGTTTGGGTATTCACTTGTTCATATTTGTACCTGGATACTGTGTACAGATTTTATTTTAAAAGAGCAACAATGTCCCTGGGTGCTGATGTCCTGCTCTCTCCAAGGTTCAAATATCATGCTCTGAGTACTAATTGTGACGTCACCTACATCCCACATGACTTACCGAGACTAGAGGATCTCATGGACACAACCCTGAAATGCTCGAGTGAGAAGTGTTTGGGTGTAAAAATAAGCCCAATCATTTGTTCATTTTATGTGTCATGCTTTTGTTTGTTTTTATTCACTGAGAAAGGCGAACTTTTTAGGCAACATGAATCACGTTGCTATCACAACGAACATTGTTTACTAGTATCTGTGTCAGTACTGCTTATACATTATTCAGCTGAGTGAAATTTAAACTTCATAAAAGTGAAGGCTGTTGATTCGCATATTTTGTTGCCAGTTAAAATCGCATGGTTACAGAAAATGTCTGATTAGATTTTTAGAATTAGAAGCCTTTATTTGTCACATATATTAGTGCATCTCAAAATATTGGAATATTGTTAAATATTTTTTGTAATTTAATTCAAAAAGGTAAACTTTCAAATATTTTATATTCATTACATATAAAGTGAAATTGCAAGGCTTTTTTGTGTTAATTTTGATTATGGCTTATAGCTCATGAAAATCAGAAATGCAATCTCTCAAAATATTTGAATATTTCATTTCAAGTTTGAGTAAAACAGTATAAATACTGTGTATCTCTCAATCTAGTTCAGTACACGCAGTCACAATCATGGAAGACTGCTGACTTTTCAGTTGTCTAGAAGATGATCATCGACACCCTCCACAAGGAGGGTAAGCCATAGAACAGGGGTCACCAAACTTTTTTCTCTGGGGGCCACATTGTCGTTCCTGACTGTGATGGGGGGTCGGGTCAGCTATATAACACAGAATTGTATGACCCAGACAAATATGACCACCAGCAGGCCTCATTGTGTAGTAGAGATTACTAGCCTGGCACAGCCATCCCCACTACTATATCCCCACTACTATATCAACACTTGATTCCTGGCACATATTTGTTTATCTTTACTAGTGGTTTGCAAAAGTAGTAATCGAGTCTTCACACTTTGTTTTAATTTGAAATACCACAGATATTCCATTTATTTATTTTCTAATAAAAATAACATCAAAGCTGTCAAGGTAAGAAACATCTGCCTAGTTGAGGTGATTGACACTGGCAAAGGTGAGTGGAAAATTATAAATTGTAAGTAGGCCTGTTGATATCATTAATAATAATAATAATAATAATAATAATAATAATAATAATTGTGTGCAGCACTTAATAAAGGTCAAATAAATAGGCCTATAAAATAAATACATTTTAAAAAACAGTGAAATTATAATAATATGAGCAATAGATCACAGCAGTTGTGCTGTGTCCTGCACGTCATTGCTCTCATCCATGGCCAAAGCAAAAAAACTCGAATTCTGACGCTTTCTCATTCAGCTGGTCATACACGTTGTTGTCCCCCAAATCTTCGGTTTGCCTGGTCATAGTAGGTGCGGAGAGACTCACCGTGTTGAGAGCATCCTTCTTGTCGGGACACACCTCCTCGGCCACAGCAAGCATGCATACTTTAACAAAGTCCCCATCAGTAAACGGCTTTCCATGGGTAGCTAGTAGGTGAGCTACCTTATAGCTAGCTCAGACAGCAGCCTGGTTGATCTGGGTTTGGCAAAGGAATGCATTCTGTTGTGCAGCCAGTCCGTGTTTCATCCTCCGAATCCTATCTTCTATTGTTTGCCCTTGCAAACTAGCATACTCTTTGTGGCAGGTTTTGTAGTGACGACGCAGATTATATTCTTTGAAAACCGACACACTTTCCTTTACATGCAAGACAAACTGCACGGTCCTTACACTGAACTAAAAAATAATCGGTGGTCCACTGTTTAAAAACTCTGCACTCTCGGTCAGCTTTTCGCTGACCGCTAGCCATTTTGCTGTCCTGAACACTGACAGTTCTCTGCGCGTGCACTGCCTGTCACTGCTTGATCACGAGCATATGACGAAAATTTGGAAAATATGAATAGTTCATTTTATAACTAAATATCAATTTTAATTGATAAAATCAACAAAATACAAGATGCAGACATGTTGTTATTATTTGCCAAAAAGCAATTAAAAAAATAGGCCATGACCACTTTTGGGGATTGTCTCATAGGGCCGGTTCAAGCGGTGGGGGGCAGAGGGGCTGGGGGGCCGGAGTCGGCCCGCGGGCCAGAGTTTGATGGCCCCTGCCATAGAAGGTCATTGCTGAAAAGGCTGGCTGGAAAAGGTGCACAAGCAACAGGGATGACTGCAGCCTTGAGACGATTGTCAAGAAAAGTTGATTCAAGAACTTGGGAGTTCACAAGGCGTGAACTGAGGCTGGTGTCAGTGTATCAAGAATTTTGCAAATGCACAGATGTCTTCAGGAAAGGGGCTACAACTGTGACATTCCTAATGTCAAGCCACTCCTGAACCAGAGGCAACATCAGAAGAGTCTTACCTAGGCTAAGGAGAGAAAGAACTGGACTTGGTGGACTTGATAAAACACAGCAGACCAACACCAGCAAATGACATGGCACCCCAAATCATCACAGACTGTGGAAACTCCACACTGGACTTTAAACATCTTGGACTCTGTGCCTCTCCACTCTTCCTCAGACTGTAGGACCTTGATTTCCAAATGAAATGCAAAATTTACTTTCATCTGAAAAGAGGACTTTGGACCACTGAGCAACAGTCCAAGTTTTTCTCTCCTTCACCCAGGTAAGATGCTTCTGACATTCACTATGGTTCAGGTGTGGTGTAGCAAGAATCTAATAAAAAATAATATTAATAATCATAATACCATCACATTCATGTCTGTCCTCATGCACTCCCTGCTTTTTGCCAGTGGGGTGGTTCTTGGCACCATCTACTAATGTTCAGTGCCTTTTGACGTCTATTGGTGTGGTGACATTTTCTGCCAGGCTGAGAAATGGAGCCACAAAGATTAGGACTGATTGCATTCACCCTGGACAATGTCTTTTTGACACCCTTCCCTCTGGCAGGCTTAGGGGCATAGTCATGAACAGCAAGACACCAAAATAGCTTCTTCCCCAGGGCTGTAAAAGTTCTGCTGGAGGCCTGATCCGGACTTGGACTCTCACTCTGCACCTAACGGTGTTTGGCTACATTGTTTAATTACATACTGCAATTTATACTGCTGTTAAGTCAAGTTTATTTGTATAGTGCTTTTAACAATAAACATTGTTGCAAAGCAGCTTTACAGAATTTGAACGACTTAAAACATGAGCTAATTTTATCCCTAATCAATCCCCAATGAGCAAGCCTGTGGTGACGGTGGCAAGGAAAAACTTGCACAAACATAAACTTGCACAAAAAACTTGCAAGACGGCAGGGGGAAGAAACCTCGAGAGGAACCAGACTCAAAAGGGAACCCATCCTCATTTGGACAACATGACTATAACAGTTTTAACATGAAGTCAGTTTCGTTGATGTTATAAACTCTTCACTGATGGAAGCTTGAGTGCAAAACTGTTCATGACAACTGCAGTCCTAAAGTTAGCAAGTCAACTGTAGTCCTCAGCCATAAAAGCATTACTATAAGTGTCCAGGGCATCTTCCAAGTGTGACTTTCAACTGTTCATATGGGGCCGTCCTCCACAGGAGTGATGCGATGAGACTCTAACCAGACACAGGGCACCAGGATGGATCAGGCAGGTCCGAGGAGCAGAAGAGGTCAGCATCTCGATCCCAGGACCGACATGCAACTCAGAGGGACAGATTAGGGGGGACACAGGTTGTTCGGTATGCCCAGTGTCACCTGAATAAGTAGGAACAGTATACATATTGCACTGAGTACAAGCAGGGACTCCGGCAAAACTAACTGACGCCATAACTAAAAGGGGAGAGCCAGAAGGTTAGGGGAAGAGGGCATAATGGCACTTTTGGAGTGGCCACTGGATTTACCAGTTGGCATTTGCGCCATGCCGCACAGCACCTGCAGACATCCCCACCAATATGTGGCCAGTAGAACCAGGCCGTGAGTCAGGAGAATGTTTTGTCCTGCCCTAGGTGTCCGGCCATTGGGTTATAATGAGCTGCATGGAAGAGGGGTTCTCTGTGGCTTTTAGGAATCAATAATTGAGTTATCTGCTCTCCAGTTGGAGTGTCCTGTGTCACTCAATACAGTCTATCTCTAATTATTGAAAAATGCAGATGGGAGAGTGCGACGCTTGGCAGGAGGTTCTGACCATTGACTACTCTCACTTGGTTGAACGTGTGATTGCAAAGAGTTGTTTCACATCTGCTCCAGAGAGAAACCCATTAGGGAATTCCCGAGAGAGCGAGGAGGGCCAGCACTCCCTGCTGTCCGTGTTACTACTGTATGACACGGAGCTTACGTAGATGGCTCTAGGATGGCTTCCCTTACAACTTCACGCCGGGATCCCCCCATGATGTGCTACTGCAGGACCCACCCACAACCACTCACTCCATTAGGCTCCTAAACCCCTGCCAATCCATTCCCAGAATTAGTGAGTGGGTGAGGTGCAGGCTAACCGCTGCCTCGACACTATAATTTGTTCCCCAAAATTGGATCTTGACTTGTAGCTGCAGGTATTCGTGAATATCTCTGTGCACACACCGAACCTTCACCAGATGTGCTGTGCCCAATGCTTCACCTTGAACCAAGCTATGGTGAATCGAGGTTTGATTACAGTCTGAATCCACCAATGTGTGATGTGCCCCCTTGGATAATCACCAATATGCAATATGTTCCAGCTCAATCGGGGTGGTTTCTGGCGCACTGGGGATCTGGACCACTGCCCCCACCTCCATCACCTGGCACTGGTCCTGGAAGTGCCCAGGCTCACTGCAATGCCAGCACACTGGCCCAAGCCTCTTCTCTGCACTGCTGGGATGAGGATCGCTCACCTGTGGGGAAGACACAAACATGAGGGAAAGAGGGTGAAGGGGTACCATTGGCTCAGGGAGCTGGCCGCAGGGGGAATTAGCCCCGCTTCTGTGGTATTGGGAGGGGGCAGGATGTGAGGAGGAGAGAGAGAGAATGAGAGAGAGAGAGAGAGAGAAGAGGCAGGATGTTCACCTGCCATTGGAACCGCTGCCAGGTGGTCCTCCGCCAGCTTGATAGCTCGATCCAGTGATGCCAGGCAGTGGCACTGGACCCACTCTGCTGTCCCCCTTGACAGCCGAGCGATGAACTGCTCTAGTGCCACTGCATCGATGACAGACTGACTGACTGACTGACTGACTGACTCCCTCAACATTGTGGTCTTCTGCCCTCAACCACCACTGGCAAGCGTCCCACAGCTGCTGGCTGTAGGCAAACAGCTGGCTGACTTCCTCCAATGTCAGCACACAGAAGCACTGACGGTGTTGCTCAGCAGTGTGGGCAACTCGCTGCAGGATCGCACACTTAAAGTCCACATACTCCAGCCTGTTGTCTGTGCGCAGTTGCTGGGCCACGAGCTGCACTTCACCATATAAGAGCAGCAGAAGGCAGGCCACTTTCTGTTCATCCAGCCCACCCACATGCCTCCGTGGCTCACTCAAAGAGCTCCAGGAAGGCCTCAGGGTCCGCAAGTGGGCCCATCTTCATGGGGGAAGCCTGCTGACTCTGACACTGGGGCACCTGCAGATGTGATGAATCGCAGGAGCGCCTGGCAGTCCTCCTGTTGAGCTTGCAGCAGGGCCTCAAAGTGCCGCTTCTGCTCAGTCTGCATTGTGACCAGTGCCTGGTGTTGGTCTTGTTGGGTGGTGGCAAGGGCATGGACGAGCTCCTTGAATGGGGAGGACTTTATGGAGATGGTTCCCTTCAGCATTCTGGGTTTCAGCACGAGTGTAACACTTCCCTAACTGGTGAGGATGCTGAAGTATACGGGCAGGCAGGTTTGGTTCAGACTTTCTTTTATGTTTCATTACTAAATATCTTTCCAGCTGTTCAAACCTAGAACATACACATGCAGTCATATCCAAGACTCTGACTCGGAAAAGCACTTCTCTCCACTCCTGTCCTCGCTTTTATCTGCTCTCCATCACTGCAATAAACACACAGACGCAGCACACTAATTACCAACAAGTGTCATCACTCTGCCACTCCCCTTCCCTGGCTTCAGTCTCCATTCACAAATCCACGCTCGACTGTACCCCCACTGCCACAGTTATATTGTCAAAAGTGAAATCATGTAACCAGGAAATTCATTATAGTTTTAACATGAAGTCTTAAAACTTTTGATGAAGTTATCAACTGTTCTCTGATAGAAACTTGACTTTAATTTTCTGCTCATTCCCAAATGTGAAAATGTAATTTAAATTTTTTTTAATATGCAGTGTCCTTCTATTAAACCTGTGTGTGTGGACTTGGCGGATTGGGATGCTACAGACTACGCACTGAAGGATGTGGGTCCTATCGACCTGCTAGTGAACAATGCAGGTTGTGCCATGCTGCAGCCCTTCCTCGAGATCACGCAGGACAACTTTGATATGTAAAGACAATTTCACTTTGATGCTTTTCATATAAATATGTATTCTAAAATTGCACATTTTGACTTGCCAGGTTTTATCTGTAATTGCAGGTCTTTCAATGTCAACGTGAAAGCAGCCCTGCATGTTGCACAAGTAAGGAAAGAGAAAAACAACAAAAAAAGGAATTGGTACTTACTCATTCAAATGGTATATGTTGACTGTAACTGGTGACTTTAAATATAGATTGTGGCCAGAGGAATGAAAGCCAGGGGAAGTGGTGGCTCCATCGTGAACATCTCTAGCCAAGCTTCGCACCGTGCCTTTAAAGATCATGCCGTATACTGTGAGTAGAAAGAGGCTTTTTACTGAAGGGCTTCTGAGCGACTTTAATTCCCTTTTTACCTTCATAGCGGAGCTCCCAGCGGCGCACCATACCTAAGAAAAAATGGTAAACCCATCGAGTTGATTTTTTTTTTTTTTTTTTTGTGGTTTGTACGTCTACCACCAGTCATACACACCGCTTCTTGGCCAGTGTTAGTAATTACCAGTCATACACACTAGTGGCCAGTGCTAGCCAGTAAAGAAATAAAAGAGACTAGCTATGATATAAGAAAATTCTACAACCCAGAAACAGATGGGAGCTCCGCTTTTAGGCAGTGCCTAAATCTATATATTATACTAAGCATAGCTATCTCACATTTAAGTTAATGTTTTTATTAGAATTATAATGCTCATTGGAGTATTTGTTAAGGGTGATTTTCATGATTTGGGATGCTGTTTTTTTCCCACTTATGTAAAGTAAAAGGGCAAAAAATCACAGGTAAAGTGTCCTCCACAACAATCTATATATGTTTCAGGTATACATATTCTTTATTCAAGCCATTATATAAATAAATCTTGTGATAAAATATGATGTATGGTACTATGCAAAAGTCTTAGGCACAGGTAAAGAAATGCTGTAGACCAAAAATGGCTTAAAAATAACTAAATGAAATGTTTCAACATAGTCCAGCGATGGTCTGGCGACTTGTCCAGGGTGTGCCCCGCCTCTCACCCATAGTCGGCTGGGATAGGCTCCAGCTTGTCTGCGACCCTGCACAGGATAAACGGTTATGGATAATGGATGGATGTTTCAACATTTAAAAAAAATACTATAAATGGCAGTAAGCCATAATAAATGAAACACCGTCAATATTTGGTGTTTGCTTTAAAAAAAATAGTAGTCTCCGGTACAATGAGTGCAGTTTTATAAGGAAATGAGCTGTAGGTTTTACTGAGCATCTTGCAGAACCAGCCACAGTTCTTCTGGACACTTTGTCATACTTGCTTCTTAATTTTGCACCAAAACCCAGTAGCCTTCATTATGTTTTCTTTTTTTAATCTGAAAAGTGGTCTCTTATGCTGCTCAAATACAAACATTTTTTTCTGTAACATTTCAATTTTGGCCTTTCACCCGTAGTCAGCTGGGATAGGCTCCAGCTTGCCTGTGACCCTGTAGAAGGATAAAGCGGCTAGAGATAATGAGATGAATGAGATTTCAATTTTGTGCTGGAAAACGAACGTTTGGAACTCTAAAATGTTTTTGTACTGACCCGATAACGTAGAAGTCAAAATAGAAATCTATAACAAAGTTTGTATGAAAAAAAAATGTCTAAGACTTTTGCACAGTACTGTACATCTTCAAATTCTTCACTCAAGTTAAAGTAGAAAAATCTGAAAAGTCTATAAAGTATAGATTTTCATACTTAACATTTGTAAAGAAATGTACAAGAAAAATTCACAAAAGAAAAAGATGTTTGCTTTAAACCACACACTGATTTTAGTTACTGATGGTAAATTAGTGCATATTTCATCAAGGACTGTGTGGGGGGGAAATGAGCAAAGACTAACTAACAATAGCTTTGTTCCTAATGTCTCAAATGTTAACTAGCATTATAATTTGTGTTTTGAAAATGCACTGAGGGGAAAGTAGATTTTTTTTTTAATATGTAATAGCCTAATGTTTTGGGTAGAGAAAAAAAAAAACCTTTATTAATATATGAAGCAGACTTAAGTACAGAAACAAAGTATGTGAATGTTGCTACTTCCCACCTCTGCTTATTTATCAGTCTAAGGAATAAGCAAAACATAAAAACTGACTCAGAGGAACATACAAAATGCATACAACATCCATCACCTAGAATTCCATTACAATCCTGCACACAAACCAGAACACACAACACATGACCAATGGACATAAACTTTGGTTGCTATAAAATAGGACTTTATGTCTATAATCACTGTGTGTCCTTGTTGGAGTTGATTGTAGAGTGTTATGAGTGGGCACTTGATTATGATTATTTATGGCTCTATTTACTGTTTTTTTTTTTTTTTTTTTTGTTTATTAGGTACTACAATATGGACATGTCCTAATAAACCAGCAACTTGGTACAGTTTAATGATATTTAGGGTAACAATCAGGTTACAAGTAATAAAGTTAATTTTTGTTGAGCTCATTCAGGGCCTCTATGTTTTAGCCTCTTTGGCCAACCCTGCTGCTGTAGGGAGACAGATTATGATACATCATTATGTAGGTTATTGTATGTAGGTGCAATTGGTCTTAAGTGATTAATCTCATTAAATCAGTCTCATTGAATCATACCATTGAATCAGTCTCATTGACTCACTCATTGAATCAGTCTCATTGAATCATACCATTAATTTTGGCATTTACAAATAAATTACCAAACAGCTAAATTATGGTATGTTCCAAATTATTAATGATCACTACCAATGCGGCAATATGTATCACTTACCGTATTACATAGACAGCCAATAGCACTTATGTACACTTTCGAGTTCTTTGAAATTGTGTGGCTTCAAAAATATTGGGAGCAACAAACAAACACAGTTTCAATAATAATTGAATTTATTATAACAATGATGTACATTCAATAAAGTCAGCAAATATATACATATAAGCAAGCATAAACTGTGTGTGTGTGTGTGAGAGAGAGTGTGATTGGAATCTTATCTGAGGTGTGTGTGTGTGTGTGTGTGTGTGTGTGTGTGTGTGTGTGTGTGTGTGTGTGTGTGTTATCTGAGGTGTGGGGGTCACCACGTGGCTTGAACAAAGAATTGGCACGTATTGCTAATGAGACAAAAGAATTAGCCGTGGTGGCTAACCCACTCCCTATAACATTACCAAATTCATTGAAATTTTGATGAGGTCAAAATATGTGTAATAAGGAAATTAAGGATGTTAGTAAGGATAGAAGAGAGCATGCATGACTTATCCTTTAAAACAACACAGAGAGCCATGTAGAACTCAAAAATAAGTATGCACAATTTAAACAGTTCCTGAGTTTAATAAGGATTATTATTAAGGCAGATTTACACTACTTCATAAAGCTAATTCCTAAGACTAGTTTCTGCCCAAAATGCTTAGTATCTTGCTCCTATGCAAGATTACGCCGAGATGTTCCGAAGAGATGAAGTTTCACAGAGCTCGTGGAGGTTTCTGTAAAAGCGCAGAGAATTTCTTGGTCTGACGCTTTGTCGTTCATGAAGAAAAGTCTCTGATCAACAATGTGCACAGTGATTTAGTTAGAAGGAATCTGGTCGCTTCTAACTTTTAATTAAACTGCTTTGGGTGGCAGTCTTAACGTTACTTATAATAGACAAACAAACCGGTTGTAGCTCAACCAAGAGAGAGCGCAACTCAAATGGTTCTACCGTGGCCAATGGTAAACGAAAGCGCGCTGAATTCTTTTTCTCGCGAGAAAGACGTCTTTATCTTGGGTGCTCTGACGAGCGGGTCTCCTTGTGTCCGTGTTGGATTCACGCGGCACCAAAAGAGGAAGAATGGCGGATTTCCGGGTCACTTATAGGATCATGGAGGAAGTGACGTAGGTGATCCCACCCAGCCGTGACGTAGGTCACCGCGGAAGTTAGTTGATGGGAGTTGTAGTTCTTAGACAGTAGGTGGCAACTGTACCTACAATTACATTTATTAGACAGTTATTTGAAGCATGGCTCTGTGGTAGTCCTGAACAAACAAGCTTCTGCTCACCATCACAGAACTTTAACTTACGGTGGCCTGTAAATCCAAAGCACATCAACAAGCAAGAAACATAATAGCACATAAGAAAACGTAATAACAAAACCAAAAACATAATGGAATGCTCAGAAATGGGACCGCAAAACCAGAAACAGGACAGTAAAGGTGCAAACCTGAAAGTAAAACCAAAAACAGCAAATTTTGGTTTGTCTGGTGGATGTTTACATTAGAAGGAAATACAAGCCTAAATGAATGTACTAATGCTTTTGTTTCGCGCTCCCCCCCCCCACATGATCATCATATCATGCTATAATTTATATTCTGTCAACTTTGTACAATTGTGTGATTAACAATAAGGATCCACCCTTTCCATCTGGAGTTTGTGTGTAGTTTTAATTTTGTTTTTGATTTGCTGTTGCATTTTCAGTTTGCTAATGTGTTTTTGCTTGTACTGCTGTTACTTCCTTCTGTCTCTTCATCTTGTTTTGTTCTTAAATTATATTAAATATACTGTATCTGACAATGACCTTTTCTCACTGTTAATGAAGGTGCTACCAAAGGAGCTCTCGACATGTTGACTAAAGTGATGGCTCTGGAGCTGGCGCCATACCAGGTGAATCGCTGTTACCCCATTAATACACCCATAGACAATCAAATTTACTACACTGCAAAAATTAACATTACATTAAACTAAATATAAAAAAAATTTACTCTAGTAATTAGATTTGTTTGTTTGTTTTTGAAAAGGCAAAATGATCTGCCAGTAGTATAAAAATTTAAAGCTTGAAATAAGGAAAATGTCTAGAAATTGGTTTAATAATCTTGTTTGGTTTATTGTAATCTTATAATAGGAAATCTTAAATAAATTTGACTACACTGAAGATATTTTCGCTTGCTAAGAAGCGAAATTTTTTTGCATCTGTTTTTGGAGCTATTTTTATTAACCATAACATAAAATGCTACTATCACTGGCCCTGCTCTCTGTGTAGGAAAGTTGGTGTTAATTTCTCCTATGTCAGTCAGTGCTAGAAGCCTACAATTGGCTAATATGAGTGAAATAGATTCTGTATTCAGAAATTAAAAAAAAATTGCTTCATATGTCTGAGGTTTGCAGCTTAAGTCCATTTGTTTATACTACATAGCTGCCCTGATGATAACTATTTTAGGAGAAAAATGGACTAATTCTTTTTTAAAAGCTGCTTTATAGCCACTTGCATTCAGAAAGTCTGCATGTGATCTTGGTAAATCCAGTATCACTTAGATGAATGCTTTCTCATACTCCAACAGCAATCCCATTTGCGGTCTCTCTCTATTTGGCTTATTGCTGCAGTGATGTGGCCGCTTTGACGGCTTTTCTTCCAGCCACCAAAGTTTCTAGAGAAGAATTACAGTAGTGGTTTCCCGTTACCTTCTACTGGATTATTATAGAGGTTTTCTCCTCTCAACCATTCACACACACTCACACCTATGGACAATTTAGAGCAGCCAGTTAGCTTGTCTTTTGGACTGTGGGGGAAACCAGAGCACCTGGAGGAAACCCACGCAGACACAGGGAGAACATGCAAACGCCACACACGCCCTTTCCCTGTTGGCCGTGAGGTTCAAACCTGGAACCTCTTGCTACGAGACGACCGTGCTAACCACTGCACCACCATGCCTCGAGTTATGCTCTAGATTGCTGTAATAAAGCTTAACCCTTGCAATACACTATCATTCTACTCCACCGGCAAAATGGAAATTGACTTATAGGACACTTTCAATCAGTATAAACAAATTATTTTTATCATTTTATTTATTTTATTAATTATTTTATTGCCTCAATTCTGTTAGGAAATTAGTCTAGACACTGTTGGGTTTTTGTGTAGAGTATCATAATTCTGTGTTTAGCTGCTGGTGAGCAGGGTAATGGGAAAGGGAGAGGTGCGAGTCCCCTCCTGGGCACTCAACTCGCACCTCTCCACAATAATGTTGGTACAGAGAAGAAACCGCCCAACTAAAGCTTGTTTGATAGTAAAACACCATATACAAGTGCCACAATAAAATTATTACATTAAAACTTAGTAGATTAGTAGGTTAAAATAAATAAATAAAATAATGAAAAACTCTGAGTCCCTACTTTCATATGAGCCTTTAACTACTACTTTGGAGTGCAACATCACAAATTTCATTCTGAACGTGGGCATCCACAAAACAGGCACAAATTCCATTTTTTGGGGGCCTCTCATAAAAATAGTTGAATCCCACAGATACTTGTTTAATGCCCCATTATGTGAGAATTGGTGTGGGTTTTTTTCCTAGGGTGACCAGACGTCCCGGTTTTACTGAGACAGTCCCGATTTGGGGTTGTGTGTCCCGAGTCCCGACAAAAGTCTGTCGGGACACGGATATGTCCCGGTTTTCGCCACTCGTGACATTCGCAACTGAGCAGCGTGGGAATCATTAGCGGAGAAATGCCTGCATTTACTATTTTGATGAATTGACAGGAATCACAAACTTTCCTGGTTACTGCCCCCTGGCCCTGTGGCATGGGTGTTTATTTAGCCACATTATTCCAGACAACAGAACGTGTTGCCATGCAACAATAAAATAAACATTAACTGGCGCGAATGTTCTTTGTCTAGCAGCTAGCAGCAATTATGCTGAAAAGAAAATGTACCTTTTCCAAAGATTTACAGGGCACCTACCCCTTCCTCCGAGAGGTGCAGAACAATGCGCACGAAGCCTACTGCACACACTGTGTTTTGTTCTTGTACTGAGTTGGGTAGCCTATGTTGCAAATGATGTGCGCTCCTGTGGGGGCTTTCCTCGGGCTGTCGCCCCTCTCCTCCTTTATTGCTGTTTTGTTTGAGTGTATGTTTACGGAAGCCGCGAGAGGCCCTTCATATAATCTTTTTTTATTCACCTTGTTATCCCAAGATAACGACATAATTAATTCAGGATCTCGAGAAAACAACACAACTAATTCGAGATCTCGAGAAAACAAAACCGTTATTTCATGATCTCAGCTGGATCACTGTATCTCCGTCGGTAGAGACAAAGCCGGGCCAGTCTTCTGTGGAGGTGCCGCGGACTAATTTTGAAATTATCCCTTAATAAAAGGCTTAATGCAATCTCTCCCTGTGTCAACCCCTGATCAAAATATTGCCTTATTAGGTGATCGATTATTCCAGACATTCTAATGACCAAAGTTGCGTCTATACAGAATGAGAAATAGCCCCAAAGTCAGCATATCACAAGTCTCTTGGCGCACCTGAATGAACCATTTCTCAGCTGTTTACTTGAGATCATGAAATAATTGTTTTGTTTTCTCGAGATCACGGAATAACGGTTTTGTTTTCTCGAGATCTCAGAATAACGGTTTTGTTTTCTCGAGATCTCGGAATAACGGTTTTGTTTTCTTGACATCCTGAATTATGTCGTTATCTCAGGATAACAAGGTGAATAAAAAAAAAAAGGATTCTGTTTAACATACCATTCTGACAGTTTGGCCATATTGCTGTGTTGAACAGCTTGTTGTACCTTCCATTAAAGTGTTCACTTTTGTACACATCATCTTGCTTTATTCATTCAGTTGTGGGGAATGGTTAGTAAGATTGATCCTGACCTAGGCTATGTTGAGGTCACACATCTACTTTTTAAGTTCATGCTATAGTGCATACAATTTTAGAGATATAGCCTACATGTGCATATGCATTCTTCTTGGTGTTCTCACAAACAGGTGAAATAAATCAGTTTAAATTTGGCCTATGGACATAGCCTGGCCTATTCTCAGCCATTACAAAATCTATTGTCTGACCATAATTTAACTGATCTGTATACCACTATGCTACTAGATAACAAAATGCCTGTTTGTTTTATTTCATGTGAGATGTTGATAAATGTGAGCTTCAACAAAATAAGAGCACCTCTCTGAGTGTCACGTTTACTTAAAAAAAAAAAAGTGTGCGTGCACGAGCATGGTCGCGCGCAAAAGTGTCCCGGTTTCAGACTAGGGAAATCTGGTCACCCTATCTTTTCCCCTTCCCCCAAAGTTTGCACAAGTATACAAGCACACATTTTAGAATAGTAGCATGCTAAGCTAATACAACCAGAACCATACTAACACCAACATATCTAATGCTGGGGGATGCAGCATCCCGGATGCTAACCGACAAAGAACAACTAGTCAACTAAATTTGAGATGTAGCAAGCAGCTCAACCTCTGTCTGTCAAAATAGGCTGACTTGGCTTATGATCAAGAGAGTCAACAAATTTGCTAACACAGCCGAACATCAAGCAAATGCAACAACATGATACATAGCAAGGTAGTGAAAGTAATATTACTTACTAGTTCAACAGAAAGAAGTCCAGCTCAGCATCTGTCTAAAATCCAGTCCAAGAGTTACTCTTGTCTGGTCTCTTGCTCACTCTCTCTTGTTTTCTCTCCTGGCTGTTTTCCTCCGACAGTGTCTTCTTTGGTCTCTTCACCTCAACTGCTATGATGTCCATACTTAGAATACTGATATAACTTATTTTTATGGGTAGCGTTGCTGGCTGATTTTGGAAGCTGGCCATGGTGCCATAAAGCATTACGCAGTTTTCGTGAGAAGTCTCAGGGACACCCCACCAGAGTTACAGTACATAGTACTATAACTGGTGAACTGGGCACAGCCTCTAAATGGAAGATGAACCATTCTCCCTAATATGTCAATGTACCATCAAAATGATTTTGAAGCTGATATTTTAAGGTAAAATTCCTACCTAGTGTTACTTTAATACAAGTGTGCATATTTTGGACATGAAAAAATGGCTGAATTTTGATAATGACCTGTAGTGCTGTTGTATTGTGGAAACAAAGATCATTTTTTAATGTTTCCTTAATTTTTTTATGGTCACATTTGTGCAGATCAGAGTGAATTCTGTAAACCCAACTGTGGTGATGACGGACATGGCAAAAATAGGATGGAGTGACCCTGTGAAGGCCAACGTCATGATATCACGTATCCCGATTGGCAAATTTGCTGGTGGGTTATTGTGAAACAATCATGTAAGAGGGTGGATTTCAACAAAAAGCCGTAGTATAAAATATAGGTTTAGAGCAGTGTCAGAGAGGTTAGTGTTTGATATTGGTGTGTATATACTGTATTTTCAATTATACATAATGCGTATTAAGATAAGTAGCTAAATTGTGTTAGTTAACCTGAAAATGCCATCTAGTCTTCTTCATACTATATCTAATGAAACTATACCTGCCGTTTTATTTTTATAGAAGTGGAGGATGTGGTCCATGCCATACTGTTTCTGCTCTGTGACAAGAGCGCCATGACTAATGGAGCATTCCTACCAATAGATGGAGGATTCCTGGTTAGCTAGGTTGGAGTCATCTGTGTTTTAGATACATACAGTGCTCAGTGTAAATGAGTACACCCCCTTTGAAAAGTAACATGAGTTCTCAATGAGCACAAACAATTTCCAAAATGTCGACAAGACAAAGATTAATATATCTGTTTAACTTTTAACGTGAAAGTAAGGTTAATAATATTACTTGGATTACACATTTTTTTTCAGTTTTACTCAAATTAGGGTGGTGCAAAAATGAGTACACCCCACAACAAAAACTACTACATCTAGTACTTTGTATGGCCTCCATGATTTTTAATGACAGCACCAAGTCTTCTAGGCATGGAATGAACAAGTTGGCGACATTTTGCAACATCAATCTTTTTCCATTCTTCAACAATGACCTCTTTGAGTGACTGGATGCTGGATGGAGATTGATGCTCAACTTGTCTCTTCAGAATTCCCCATAGGTGTTCGATTGGGTTCAGATCAGGAGACATACTTGGCCACTGAATCACTTTCACCCTGTTCTTCAGAAATCCAACAGTGGCCTTAGATGTGTGTTTAATCATGTTGGAAAAGTGCACAATGACCAAGGGCATGGAGTAATGGTAGCATCTTCTCTTTCAGTACAGAGCAATACTGTACATCTGTGAATTCATGATGCCATCAGTGAAATGCAGCTCTCAGACACCAGCAGCACTCATGCAGCCCCACAGAAGGACACTGCCACCACCATGTTTCACTGTAGGCACCATGCATTTTTCTTTGAATTCCTCACCTTTGGGATGCCATACGGTTTTGAAGCCATCAGTTCCAAAAGCATTTATCTTGGTCTCGTCACTCCAGAGTATAGAGTCCCAGTAGTCTTCATCTTTGTCAGCATGGGCCCTGGCAAACTCTAGGTGGGCTTTTTTGTGCTTGGGCTTTAGGAGAGGCTTCTTTCGTGGACAGCATCCATGCATGCCATTCCTCTGCAGTATACGGCATATTGTGTCACGGGAAATAGTCACCCCAGTTTGGCTTTCTACTTCTTTAGATAACTGCAGTGAACTTGCATGCTGATTTTCTTCAACCTTTCTCATCAGAAGATGCTCCTGTTGAGGTGTTAACTTCTGTGGATGACCTGGACGTCTCTGTGAGATGGTTGCAGTTCCATCTTTCTTAAATTTTTGTACCACTTTTGCTACAGTATTCTGACTGATAAGTAAAGCTTTGCTGATCTTGTAGCCTTCACCTTTGTGGTGTAAAGAAATTATTTTCTTTGGGGAATTCTGAAGAGACAAGTTGAGCATCACTCTCCATCCAGCATCCAGTCACTCAAAGAGGTCATTGTTGAAGAATGGAAAAAGGTTGATGTTGCAAAATGTTGCCAACTTGTTCATTCCATGCCTAGAAGACTTGGTGCTGTCATTAAAAATCATGGAGGCCATACAAAGTACTAGCTGTAGTAGTTTTTGTTGTGGGGTGTACTCATTTTTGCACCACCCTAATTTGAGTAAAACTGAAAAAATGTGTAATCTCATCTCATTATCTCTAGCCGCTTTACGCTGTTCTACAGGGTCGCAGGCAAGCTGGAGCCTATCCCAGCTGACTACGGGCGAAAGGCGGGGTACACCCTGGACAAGTGTCAGCCCTGTGATGGCCTGGCGACATAGACACAGACAACCATTCACACTCGCACCTACAGTCAATTTAGAGTCACCAGTTAACCTAACCTGCATGTCTTTGGACTGTGGGGGAAACCGGAGCACCCGGAGGAAACCCACACGGATACGGGGAGAACATGCAAACTCCGCACAGAAAGGCCCTCGCCAGCCACGGGGCTTGAACCCGGACCTTCTTGCTGTGAGGCGACAGCGCTAACCACTACACCACCATGCCGCCCCAAATGTGTAATCTAAGTCAGTGGTTCTCAAACTTTTTTCACCAAGTACCACCTCAGAAAATACTTGGCTCTCCAAGTACCACCATAATGACCAACATTAAAATACAGTAGCGTAGTAGGCCTAAGTATTCATTAAAAACAAGGCGGCGGTTTTATTTAACAAGTATATTTAATATTGTTGGCTACTGTAACATTACACACAGTACTTTGAACAGTAACACTGTGTTTAAATATAGGAAAATAAAACACTGTACTTAAATAATGAATCAAATAAAATTAATTGCACATAAAAGTGAAAGAAACATTGTACTAAAAAATATTAAGAGTTCTTAAATTTTAAATGAAAATGTACTTAAGTTAAATAACTGTACTGTTCTTAAATGTTAAGTAAAAAAAAAAGTACTGTACTTGATGTACTTGAAAAAAATCAAAACAGGCTATGCATAGCTGCAGTTCCCCGATTGTGTGCGGCTTACCGGCTCTGGCGATCAGGAGGCTGGTACGATATGAAGCTTCCTGTGCTTTGGCTACGGGTGTACCATAAGACAGAATGGTGGACTTGGACTGCTTCAGTTCATCACGTTTTCATAAAAAAAAAAAAATCCATTGGTTTGTCCTTTAGTGCTGTGTTTGGTTGTAAGATGCCGTTTGAGATGCGATGGTTTCATGGACTCATTGCTCAGAACGTCCTCGCATACAACACACTGCGGCCTGGGCAGCTCCTCTGTCCCGCTCCAAATGAATCCCAGTTTTATGTATTTTTCGTCATACTTCCTCCTCACTGGTTTCTGCTGTTTGCTAGCAGTTCTGGGGCTGGTTTTGCCACTGTCGTTAGCATCTGCGCTCGGTTCTCACACGTCCTCTTCAGTTCTCCCTCTCTCCTGATCCACGCTCCCATTCGCGGATTTAAGCCACGACAGTAATTTTGTCGTACCCGTCATAATTAGCAAAGCCACCTCCACCTTTTCCCATCACAGCCTGGTCTACCAATGTCGGATAACCGTCTGTCAGCGGAACCGGCGGGAATCCGTACGTACGCTACGTATGGCTACTCAGAAGCACTTGCAAACTTTTTAAAATTATTAACTTAATTTGTATCTCCTTTCATTTTCTTGTCATCGGTTAATAAGATATTTTCATCCATTCGGATATTATGGACAGTATTTCACGTTTTATTTACTTATTTTTTTATTTATATTTAATTAAGTAATTCTTTGGCGTACCACTAGAATGGAGCCCGCGTACCACTAGTGGTACGTGTACCACAGTTTGAGAATCTCTGATCTAAGTTATATTATTAACCTTACTTTCATGTTATAAGTTAAACAGATGTTATATTAAACTTTGTCTTGTCAACATTTTGGAAATTGTGTTCATTGAGATATTGTTTAAAATGTTACTTTTCAAAGGGGGTGTACTCATTTACGCTGAGCACTGTACGTCATATATCATTGTCCTACCAGAAAAACTGTATTTGTAGAGAGATGAGATATTTTACTCTTTTGCCTAGTACTGAGTAACTGTGAAAATCTGTAATACTGTAATTGAGTCTCAAATACATGGGCTGAATTCAATTCTTCTTGAAGGTATATTGACCAATAGTGTATATCACGGTTGTTTACATCCACAGATACACATTTGGATTAAATAATTAATTTGGCTAAACAGCTGTCTTCTGAAAGTGTATGCCACTCGTCTTGTGTTATTTGGGCTTTTATTTTCTTTGGCAACATGCCACCCCAGTGTCAGTAAAGCGCAATACAAAGGAGGCTTCTACATCCCGTAGTCAGAAGTTGAGATGTATGGAAAATGCAAATAAAAAAGAAAGCAGCGATTTCTAAATTGACTGACTTGTATTTCAGTGCAGACAGTATGAACCCAAGATATTTTATGTTTTGTCTGGTCAACTTCATTTCATTTGTTAATATACGTCCATTCCTGCGTTTTAGGTCTGCGACACATTTCAAAGTTAGGACGGGCATTTTAGGGCTAGTAAATATAAAAAATAGCCATTGTTTCATGAGTGTTATTATAGTACCTATATATGTCATACCTCTATATAGGTATAACAATTAAATAATGATGTCAACAGGTGATTGTAATCATGATTTGGTACAAAATCAGTATCAAGGAAAGGCCTAGTCTTTGAGGAGCAAAGATGGGCTGAGGATCTCCAGTGAACAAATGCATGAGAAAAATATTGAAATGTTTAAAAACAATGTTCTTCAAAGAAAGATATGAAAGGATTTGGATATTTCACCCTCTACTGTGTATGATATAACTGTGGGAAATAAGGAATTTTAAGTAGACTGTCACAGGACAGACAAGTCTGAAATGTCTGTCTGTCTGTCTGTCCAAATTTCAGCCTGTACAATGACTGGTACAATGCTTCTGGGGGTCTGGGGCCCACCTTAGGGTCCCAGAAACTGAAGGGCTTTAGATGCCTGGAGATGGCTTCTCGGCTATTTCCAGGCACATTTTTGTGATCTTCAAAGGCCAAATCGCACTAGCCATTCGTTGCTAATTACACTACAAATTGAATATCATTTACAAGAAAAACATGTACCCAAGAAAACAGTAGTACACACAGATCAATTCCATGTCTAGAAAAACGTATGGGGGACAAGGATGTTCCAGTTGGTTACAGCTTACTAGTACTCATATAGGTACTATAATAACACTCATGAAACAATGGCTATTTTTTATACTATGTTTATAATAAGTCTATACAAATTTAGTAATTAACAATACAACTATTCTTACATAAAAGTTAAAATTTTGAGTACAAGATTCTGAGTAACTTTGTAAGGGTAGTATCTCACTGGGGTTGTGTCAGTGCCCTTGGCAAAAGGAACTTCTGTGATGGCAGCATTAGTATTAGCATGAGATTTTGGAACAATATATGCTGCCTTCAAGATGACATTTTCACCAGGGATATTTCAAAAAGACAATGCAAAACCACATTCTGCACACATTAAAAAGACATGACTGTCCACTCTGTCCCCAATAGAGAATGTGTGGAGAAATTTAAAAAGAAAAATGACAATGTCCACATACTGTTGCACACCTTAAGACCTGTTTGCAGGAAGAATGGGACAAAATAACACCTGAAACACAGAGCAGATTTTATCCGTTGTTGTCAGCTGGTTATACCAGTTTGGTGTCTTTAGTCCCTAAACATCTTTTAAGTGTTGTGAAAAGGAATGGCAACGTTACAAAGTGGCAAATGCTTTTTTTAATGTGTTGCAGGAATCAAAATTGAAATACGTTTGTTTAAAAAAAACCTATAAAATTCATGAGGCAAAACATCATATTGTTTTGAGTGCAATACAGGTCAAATATTATTTACCATCATTGTTTTCTGTTTTTAATTTCAATTTCAACAGATCATCCCAATTTTTTCTGATTTGAGGTTGTATTTGTGGTGCATTTTTCAGAGGCCATTCGGTTTCCTGCTCCTTTTTTCCCCACTTACAGGCAATAGTGTAATCCTCTGCTAAGGGGGAATTGGCAGCATTAGCCAGTAATGCCCTTCCTCCTCAGGCTCTGCCTTTTGATATAATTACGCAGAACCTCCAGCTTTCTATTTTCCTAAATGATTAGCTCAACTTAAAATTTTATTTGATGCTTTTTATCCAAAGCAATTCACAAACTTGAGAGAAAAGAAATTCAAGCAAAATCAGAGCAGCTGAAGGTGAAGAGCATTGCTCATAGGAAGGTGAGCTGAAACTTGAAAGATATCAATTATGTTCTTGCACTACGACAGGGTGAACCTTGACGCAACATATTTGGCAGGAGAACATACGTGGAAGGAGAGCTTCCTGAAGTATAGAAAAGCTCTTAGTGCTGCGAGATCAACATATCTCTCCTCCCTAATAGAAGATAACAAAAATAATCCTAGATTCCTATTTAATACTGTAGCAAAATTAACCAGGAATAAGTCCACTATAGACAGATGCACACCTGCAGTATGTAGTAGCAACGACTTCATGAATTTTTTTAATGACAAAATTGAGAATATCCGACAAAAAATTCAAACTACTAATTTAAGGTTAGACAATGAAAGTGACCTTGTAGTTAACAATATAACTGTATCAGATCATCAGTTAGAATGTTTTACTCCCCTAAAAGAAACTGAATTACTTTCATTAATCTCTACATCAAAAGCCTCAACTTGCGTACTAGATCCCTTACCGACACATCTATTCAAACAGATAATGCCTGGAGTAATTGAACCGCTTCTAAAAATAATAAATTCTTCTCTTATGATTGGCTATGTACCCAAATCCTTTAAACTAGCAGTTATCAAACCCCTGATTAAAAAACCTGACCTTGATCCCTGTCAGCTGTCTAATTATCAGCCAATATCAAACCTCCCCTTTATCTCCAAGATCCTTGAAAAAGCTGTGGCACAGCAGTTATGCTCATATTTACATAGGAATAACATCCATGAAATGTATCAGTCAGGATTTAGACCTCATCATAGCACAGAGACAGCACTGGTTAAAGTAGTAAACGACCTACTGTTGGCGTCTGATCAGGGCTGTGTCTCGCTACTTGTGTTGCTTGACCTTAGTGCAGCATTTGATACCATTGATCATTCCATTCTTCTGGATAGACTAGAAAATGTTGTGGGAGTTAAGGGAATGGCCCTCTCCTGGCTCAGGTCTTATCTAACTGATCGTTATCAGTATGTTGATATAAATGGTGATATTTCTAGACGTACCGAGGTAAAGTTTGGTGTTCCACAAGGTTCTGTCTTGGGTCCACTGCTTTTTTCTCTATACATGTTACCTCTGGGCGATATTATTCGTAAACATTGTATTAGTTTCCACTGTTATGCTGATGACACACAGTTGTATGTCTCTGCAAAACCTGATGAGAGACACCAGCTTAATAAAATTGAGGAATGTGTTAAGGACATTAAACACTGGATGCTTATAAATTTCCTTCTGCTTAACTCTGACAAGACTGAAGTACTTGTGCTAGGACCACATACAGCTAGAAGTAAGTTTTCTGATTACACAGTAACTCTGGATGGCCTTTCTGTTTCTTCACGTGCAGCAGTAAAAGACCTCGGAGTGATTATTGACCCCAGTCTTTCATTCGAAACTCACATTGATAACATCACCCGGATAGCTTTCTTTCATCTCAGAAATATTGCAAAGATAAGAAATTTAATGTCATTGCATGATGCAGAAAAACTAGTCCATGCTTTCGTTACCTCCAGGTTGGATTATTGTAATGCCTTACTGTCTGGATGTTCCAATAAGTGCATAAACAAGCTCCAGTTAGTTCAAAATGCTGCAACAAGAGTCCTTACTAGAACTAGAAAATATGACCACATCACGCCTGTCTTATCCACACTGCATTGGCTCCCAATCAAATTTCGTATTGATTATAAAATACTACTATTGACCTTTAAAGCACTAAATGGTCTCGCACCACAGTACCTGAGTGAACTTCTGCTCCTCTATGACCCGCCACGCCTACTTAGATTAAAAGGTGCAGGCTATCTGCTGGTACCTCGTATAGTGAAGGCTACATCAGGGGGCAGAGCTTTTTCTTACAAAGCCCCACTGTTATGGAACAGCCTTCCAAGTAATGTTCGGGAATCAGACACAGTCTCAGCATTTAAGTCTAGGCTGAAAACATATCTGTTTAGTCAAGCCTTTTATTAATGGTGTTTATGAGGTAAAGGAGTAGATCTGGAGGGTCCTCAGACATAGAGTGTTTTGGTAAACTGGGATGTATGGATGCTGTCAGTCCCCACTCGCTTGCTCACTCGAGTTTGTTGACGGTGCAGTGGCTGGCTGCTTTATGTCCCGGGGCTCCCTCATGCCTGTGTTACCTTCTGGCTCTCTCCTTTTAGTTATGCTGTCATAGTTAGTTGCCGGAGTCCCTGCTTGTACTCGGTGCAATATCTATACTGTTCCTACTTATTCAGGTGACATTGGGCATACCTAACCACCTGTGTTTTCTTTCTCTCCCCCCCCCACTCCAAATCTGTCCCTCTGAGTTACATGGAGTCAACAGGAAATCTTTTGGTGGAGACGGTGGGGACCTCGACTGGCTATCGTAGCCTGCAGGGAATCGGCCGTCAGACATTCTGTCGCATGTCCCAGACCCGGTGAAATGTAACTGAATTGTCTTGGCCAGGCCTAAGGGTCCCATCTGCATCTCATCATTGCTGAGGAGTGTGCTCCCATCACCCAATCAAGCATCCAGCCAGAGCAGGTCATGATATATTTTTTTTACCATATTAACATGCCATTGTGTGTCATGCCTGATGTAAAGACTCTCGTCTCTGCGAGCCTACCACACAGATTTAATACTTGTCATTTTTAGGGCATACCTAACAACATGTTTTCTTTCTCTCTTCCCCCCCCCCCCCCCCCATCTGTCCCTCTGAGTTACATGTTGATCCTGGGATTGAGATGCTGGCCTCTTCTGCCCCTCGGACCTGCTTGATCCATCCTGGTGCCCTGTGTCTGGTCGGAGTTTTATCGCCCCACTCCTGTGAAAGACGGCCCCATGAGGACAGTTGAGGGTTATACCTGTTAAAACTGTTAATATTATAGTCAGGCTGTCTGTTGTTGCCCAAATGAGGATGGGTTCCCTTTTGAGTCTGGTTCCTCTCGAGGTTTCTTCCTCATGTCGTCTGAGGGAGTTTTTCCTTGCCACCGTCGCCACAGGCTTGCTCATTGGGGATAGATTAGGGATAAAATTAGCTCATGTTTTAAGTCGTTCAAATTCTGTAAAGCTGCTTTGCGACAATGTTTATTGTTAAAAGCGCTGTACAAATAAACTTGATTTGATTTGGCCAGGCCTAATTCGGTTGCCTCCATCTTTAGTATGTGATCAAAATGTAGCAAATTACGAAGCATACTAACAAGGTCTTCTACAAAAGCACAAGACCCAAAATCTCATTGGAAAATTTCTTTACTTAAAGGTTTCTGTTTAACATGCACTATACAGCTAAAGGTTTGTGGCCATCTGACCACGCACCCATATGTGGTTCTTCCCCAAACTCTTTCCACACAATTGTATAGAATGCCTTTGCTGGCCAGCACAGTGGTGTAGTGGTTAGCACTGTTGCCTCACAGCAAGAAGGTTCTGGGTTAGAGCCCAGCGGCCGACTTTCTCTGTGGATTTTGCATGTTATCGCTGTGTCTGCATGGGTTTCCCCCACAGTCCAAAGACATGCAGATTAGGCTAATTGGTGGCTCTAAATTGACCATAGGTGTGAATGTGACTAAGGTGGGGTTTACATTAGACCGTATCAGCGGATCATCAGATTAACGTTTTTAAAACGATTAGCGTGCACACAGCAACACCAATACACGATTCGCGTGCACACAGCAACGCCAATACACGGATACGCTCGGCTCCGCAGGCATCCTGCGCTCCAAATCACTCCGCCCTGAACAGCGAGTGCCCTCTGGAGGGTGCGCACTCCGGCCCTGCGCAGCTCACAGAGCGCACGAGTATAGCGCACGAGCAGTGATTCGGGACTGAGCCGCTGTGTGTGTGATCTCAGTGCATATCACTTACCACTTGCAAGTGGAAGGATGGCAAGCCTAAAGACAATCATAACTACACAATGGGCAGTATTTGCATCAGTATTTGCAGTATTTTCATACTTTTATACTCTTTTTAATGAAAGGTGATACAAGGCGGAAGTCCGTGCCGTTTTTCAGCAGTCGCGTCACATGACCAACGCCAGCGAATCAGGAAGGTGGCTGTCACAGTGACGTTGTCCAATGACGACGCCAGCTAGAGCTCAGCACAGCATATCCGCGTATTCTCAATGTTTACACACCACCGGACCAGACACGATCTGGATTGAATACGTGGACGCTGGCGGATTTCCGTTTCCAGGCGTTTTAATGTAAACGGACAGTGCATCCGCGAAGAAAACGAGACAGATACGGTCTAATGTAAACTTGGCCTAAGATGGTGTTTACATTAGACCGTATCAGCGGATCATCAGATTAACGTTTTTAAAACGATTCGCGTGCACACAGCAATGCCAATACACGATTCGCGTGCGCACAGCAACGCCAATACACGGATACGCTAATCACATGACTAATTAGACGGCAGTTGAAATGTGTCAGTGCGGCTCAGCGCTCCAAATCACTCCGCCCTGAACAGCGAGTGCCCTCTGGAGGGTGCGCACTCCGGCCCTGCGCAGCTCACAGAGCACGCGAGTGAAGCGCACGAGCAGTGATTCGGGACTGAGCCGCTGTGTGTGAGATCCCAGTGCATATCGGGCATGCGCAAGTCACTCACCACTTGCAAGTGGAAAGATGGCAAGCCTAAAGACAATCATAACTACACAATGGGCAGTATTTGCATCTTACCATGAACAACATTAAGAATGGCAAAGCATTATATTCATACTTTTATACTCTTTAATGAAAAACAAAAAGGTGATACAAGGCGGAAACAATAGCAGGAAGTGAAGTCTGCGCCGTTTTTCAGCAGTCGCGTCACATGACCAACGTGGCATGAACAACGCCAGCGAATCAGGAAGGTGGATGTCACAGTGACGTTGTCCAATGACGACGTCAGCTAGAGCTCAGCACTGTGTTCCCTCGTATCTCAATGTTTACACAGCACCGGATCAGATACGGACTGGGTTGAATACGTGGGCCCTGGCGGATTCAAGTTGTTCCGCCTGTGGAGTCGTTTCCCGGCGTTTTAATGTGAACAGACAGTGCATCCGCGACGAAAACGAGACGGATACGGTCTAATGTAAACACCACCTAAATGGTTGTCTGTGTCAGCCCTGCAATGATCTGGTGACGTCCAGGGTGTACCCTGCCTCTCATCCATAGTCAGCTGGGATAGGCTCCAGCTTGCCCACGACCCTGAACAGGATAAGCAATTACAGATGATGGATGGATGGCCTTTGCTGGTTTTAGCATTACAATTTCCCTTCACTGGAGCAAAGAAGCCCAAAACCTATTCCACCATTACGATGCCCCTGTGCACAAAGTGAAGACGTGGTTTGTCATAGTTGAAGTGGAAGAACCACTGAACGCCTTTGGGATGAACTGGAACGCCGAGTGTGTACCAAGCCTCCTCACCTGATGAGT
The DNA here is from genome assembly GCF_027579695.1 of Neoarius graeffei. Classification (NCBI taxonomy): domain Eukaryota; kingdom Metazoa; phylum Chordata; class Actinopteri; order Siluriformes; family Ariidae; genus Neoarius; species Neoarius graeffei. The sequence continues at coordinate 23,091,221 of NC_083582.1, read as the reverse complement.
TACTTATCAGCTCCTTACTAATGCTCTTGTGTCTGAATAGGCAAAAATTACCACATCTAATGAAAAGCCTTCCCAGAAGAATGGAGGCTATTATAACAGCAAATGAGGACTAAATCTGAAATGGGATGTTTAACAAGCACACATGGGTGTAATGATCAGATCAGATGTCCACAAACGTTTGGCCACATAGTGTTTCAAGAGTTGTAATAATTTTTTTTCCTTCCCTAGAATAAATAGAATGAGTCAAAAAGAGTTGAAAGGGGGAATAAAAGGCCACCTTTGCCACGAGCTGGATTTCAACACAATCTCAAAGCAAAATAAAGGGAAGACTGAAGCAGACTTCTCCCTTTTATTTCCATTTGATATTGCTGTCTAGGAAAAACTACTGTGAATATGGAGATCTGTTTTCAGATTTCTTTCCCTATTGGGTTAAAAGTGCATGATAATGTCTTTTCTCTGAATTTAATACACGCCATCTGTGGATATGCATAAAGGAAAAGGTGTTCATAGTCTTCCCGTCCTGCCTCTCATCTCAGGCCAAGATTGACCTGTTTCCCATCCACCATTACATCAGTAGAATCTGGATAGGGACACGAATCTAAAAGCATTCCCACTGAGCTGTGGAATGTGCTTGGAATTTTGCTATGGCGATGGCTGATTTTGTGTGGCATTCCAACATCTGACCCTTACTTCACCTCAGTGACCATGAGTGAACTGTGAAGAATGAAAAACCTGTCACCATGTTCCTAAACATCATGAATCATGTTCTTGGTTGAATTTGGCTAAGCTTCAGGAAAAGCATATTTTATCAGCTCCATAGAGGAAATTCTAAAAAACAAAAGGCAAAAAAAAAAGGTGTGCTCAGATTTACTTCCATTTGCTATTCCTGAGATATTCAGGGCAATGCTAATCAGCATTCCTTCATGCTTGTCTATGAAGTCGGATTCTTAAATGTGTACGCGCGAAACAGGTCTTGAGACCAGCTGAGCAGTTTTTACTTCCTCTAAGCAGGAACCTTGTTTCCATTCATTCTCCATTCAGTAAACACTTCTGGTCATGGTTGTAGTGAATTGAGTCTAAAGGCCTCTGCATGCTCTTGCGACAAGGCTTTCGCAGATAGCTTTTCGCAGACAGTTGTAATTTATTGTTGAGCGGGGATAATAGGCGTGCGCGATGTTGTTATTGACCGGCACAACGCAGGGGGCGCGAAGTTGGTGGGTGTGGTTAGTGGAGTGTTTATCCTCCGGTTACTTATAATGACTAGAACTTTTTTTTTTTTTTTATAATGACTAGAACTGGAGTCGTATAGATGTACGTACTTCCTCAATCAACCGCTCTTCGTGCTGCTCCATCTTCGCTCGTGTTTTTAAAAATGCCGGCCGTGAAAACAAACCAAACCAGGAAAGTAGGGAAGCGGAAGTGCGTGTACAGCGGATGTAGAGTGGACCAATCAGAGCCCTCTTGTCTGCGGCGCTGTCTGCGAGGCTTCTGCGGTGGTCACAATTTTTGGGAGGTGCGCACAGAGCGTCTGCGAAGGTGGGGGGGGCTACGCAGACACTGTCTGCGACGCTATCTGCGAGGACTGGGTTGTCAGCATAAATTGGCCTTAAGGGCCTCTGCATGCTCTTGCGACAAGGCTTTCGCAGATAGCTGTTCGCAGACAGTTGTAATTTATCGTTGAGCGGGGAGTAATAGGCGTGCGCAATGTTATTCACCGCCACAACGCAAGGGGGTGTGAAGTCGTGAAATCGTTAGGAGTAGTTGGTGGGTGTGGTTAGTGGAGTGTTTATCCTCCGGTTACTTATAATGACTAGAACTAGAGTCGTATAGATGTACATACTTCCTCACTTCCTCGATCAACCGCTCTTCGTGCTGCTTCATCTTCGCTCGTGTTTTTAAAAATGGCGGTCGTGAAAACAAACCAAACCGGGAAAGTAGGGAAGCGGAAGTGCGTGTACAGCGGATGTAGAGTGGACCAATCAGAGCCCTCTTGTCTGCGACGCTTCTGCGGTGGTCACAATCTTTGGGAGGTGCGTGCAGAGCATCTGCGAAGGTGGGGGGGCTACGCAGACACCATCTGCAACAACTGCGTTGTCAGCATGAATTGGCCTTAACCAGAGAACACTGGGCATGAGGTTGGAATAGACCCTGGAAGGAATGAAAGTTCATTTCCTAGAACCATACCCCCCCACACACAGTCATAGTAGGGGGAAGCCATAGGTATGCATCATGTTTTTAGAGGTGGGAGGAAATCAGAATACCCAAAGTAAGCCCACACAGACATGGTGAGACCAAGTAAAACTCTAAGAGTAACCTGAGCTTAGGATCGGACCAGGGACTCTGGTGCTGTTCTCAGATCAACATGACATGATTAGAATTGGTGTAATTAAAAAAAAATCCTCAAAAACTTAATTAGATAAATTAGGGGTAAACTATACATTTGTGTTGTTAAGATGGACAATGCAGGGGGTATGATTGAGCAGTCAAATATCTGTCAGCTATCAGTATTAGCAGTTAGCAATATAATCCAAGGGTATACTTGCTTTAGAGAATAAGACCTATCCTGAATGCAAATTTTGTATGACTTTACTGTGGTTTTGGATTAAACCTGCACACCAAGCTTCCTAATTGGCTGTAAAAGTTAAAGAAAGCAAGTTTGATGCCCTTCTTGAGCAGAGATACAAAACTGCCTAATAAGAAACCATTTTAATGTTCTGGTTTTCCAAGATGATTGCTGTATTTGGGGGGGAAAAAAATAATATGGAAAGTGTTGGCTTAGAACCATGAACTGGCCTAGTAGTTAGCGTGTCCACCTCTTGACTGGGAGATTGTGAGTTCTACTTATGGTCAGGTCATACCAAAGACCATCATAAAAATGGTACCTACTGCCATCTAGCAAGGCATGCTACAATACCAATGCAAGTAGGGAGTCAAACTCTCATGGTTATCAGAGGACTGGCCTTCCACTGTAACCCTAGCTATGTAATAGGTGAGAGGCCGAGGACTATAGAAATTGAGATCGGCACCACACCCGTGTGCCTCAAAGAGCTGAGAAGTCCTGAGACAGGAGACTGCCTGGGAAGAGCAGATCCTGGCATGGGAGGGACCTTTGTTGACTAAGAATAGGGCAAGAATATTGTTCAGGTTTTATTTAAAAGAGAATGTCATCAGTAATAAATGTAGGTTCTATATATTTTGTACCACATACAGTGCCTTGCAAAAGTATTCATACCCCTTGAACTTTTTCACATTTTTCCACCTTACAACCACGAACTTAAGTTTTTTATTGAGATTTTATGTGATAGAGTAGCACATAATTGTGAAGTGAAATGAAAATGATAAATGGTCTTCAAAATTTTAAACAAATAAAAATCTGAAATGTGATGCGCATTAGTATTCAGCCCCCTGTACTCTGATACCTCTAAATACAATCCAGTGCAATCAATTGCCTTCAGAAGTCATCTAATTAGTTAGAGTCCTACTGTGTGTAATTTACTCTCAGCATAAATATACTTGTTCTGTGAAAGCCTTAGTGGTTTCTTAGAGAACACTGAAGAACAAACAGCATCATGAAGACCAAAGAACTCACCAGACAGGCCAGGGATAAAGTTCTGGAGAAGTTTAAAGCAGGGTTAGGTTATAAAAAATATCCCAAGCTCTGAACATCTCAAGAAGCACTGTTCAATCCATCATTCGAAAATGGAAAAAGTATGGCACAACTGCAAACCTACCAAGACATGGCCGTCCACCTAAACTGACAGAGCGAGCAAGGAGAGCACTGGTCAGAGAAGCAGCCAAGAGGCCCATGATCACTCTGGAGGAGCTGCAGAAATCCACAGCTCAGGTGGGAGAATCTGTGCAGAGGACAACTATAAGTCGTACACTCCACAAATCTGGCCTTTTTGGAAGAGCGGCAAGAAGAAAGCCATTGTTGAAAGACAGGCATAAGAAGTCCCGTTTGCAGTTTACCAGAAGCCATGTAGGGGACACAGCAAACATGTGGAAGAAGGTGCTTTGGTCAGATGAGACCAAAGTTGAACTTTTTGGCCTAAATGCAAAGCACTACGTGTGGCGGAAAACTAACACTGCTCATCACCCTGCACACACCATCCCCACTGTGAAACATGGTGGTGGCAGCATCATGCTATGGGGATGCTTTTCTTCAGCAGGGACAGGGAAGCTGGTCAGAGTTGATGGGAAGATGGATGGAGCTAAATACAGGGCAATCCTGGAAGAAAACCTGTTGGAGGCTGCAAAAGACTTGAGACTGGGAAAGAGATTCACCTTCCAGCAAGACAATGACCCTAAACATACAGCCAGAGCTACAATGGAATGGTTTAGATCAAATAATATTAACGTGTTAGAATGGCCCAGTCAAAGTCCAGACCTAAATCCCATTGAACATCTGTGGCAAGACTTGAAAATTGCTGTTCACAGACGCTCTCCATCCAATCTGGCTGAGCTATTTTGCAAAGAAGAATGGGCAAAAATTTCAGCGTCTAAATGTGCAAAGCTGGTAGAGACATACCACAAAAGATTTGCAGCTGTAACTGCAGCAAAAGGTGGCTCTACAAAGTATTGACGCAGGGGGGCTGAATACTAATGCACTCCACATTTTTCAGATTTTTATTTGTTTAAAATTTAAGACCATTTATCATTTTCGTTTCACTTCACAATTATGTGCTACTCTGTGTTGGTCTATCACATAAAATCTCAATAAAAAACTTTTAAGTTCGTGGTTGTAAGGTGGAAAAATGTGAAAAAGTTCAAGGGGTATGAATACTTTTTCAAGGCACTGTATGTAAACATTGACAAAGTGTTGTCATTTTATCTTTGGTGGCAAGAACATTTACATTTGCAACTTATTTGTACAAAGATTTTATTGTATAAAACCAGTCCATACAATAAAAAAATAAATAAAATCAAGTATTTAAAAAAAAAAAGTGTGCTCAGATTTACTTCAATTTGCTATTCCTGAGATATTAGAAGGCTGATGTAAACAACGATAAAATGATTTAAAAAATAGTTTGTACATATTGAATAAAAAAACATACAATACCACATCAAGATACAGTGGTGCTTGAAAGTTTGTGAACCCTTTAGAATTTTATATATTTCTGCATAAATATGACCTAAAACATCAGATTTTCACACAAGTCCTAAAAGTAGATAAAGAGAACCCAGTTAAAGAAATGAAACAAAAATATTATACTTCATTTATTTATTGAGGAAAATGAGCCAATATTACATTTCTGCGAGTGGCAAAAGTATGTGAACTTCAAGGAATAGCAGTTAATTTGAAGGTGAAATTAGAGTCAGGTATTTTCAATCAATGGGATGACAATCAGGTGTGAGTGGGCACCCTGTTTTATTTAAAGAACAGGGATCTATCAAAGTCTGATCTTCACAACAAGTTTGTGGAAGTGTATCATGGCATGAACAAAGGAGATTTCCGAGGACCTCAGAAAAAGCGTTGTTGATGCTCATCAGGCTGGAAAAGGTTACAAAACCATCTCTAAAGAGTTTGGACTCCACCAATCCACAGTCAGACAGATTGTGTACAAATGGAGGAAATTCAAGACCATTGTTACCCTCCCCAGGAGTGGTCGACCAACAAAGAACACTCCAAGAGCAAGACATGTAATAGTCAGCGAGGTCATAAAGGACCCAAGGGTAACTTCTACCATAAGCAACTGAAGGCCTCTCTCACATTGGCGAATGTTAATGTTCATGAGTCCACCATCAGGAGAACACTGAACAACAAATGGTGTGCATGGCAGGGTTGCAAGGAGAAAGCCACTGTTCTCCAAAAAGAACATTGGTGTGTGTCTGCAGTTTGCTAAAGATCATGTGGACAAGCCAGAAGGCCATTGGAAAAATGTTTTGTGGACAGATGAGGCCAAAATAGAACTTCTCACCTCATTATCTCTAGCCGCTTTATCCTGTTCTACAGGGTAGCAGGCAAGCTGGAGCCTATCCCAGCTGACTACAGGCGAAAGGCAGGGTACACCCTGGACAAGTCGCCAGGTCATCACAGGGCTGACACAGACAACCATTCACACTCTCATTCACACCTACGGTCAATTTAGTGTCACCAGTTAACCTAACCTGCATATCTATGGACTGTGGGGGGAAACCGGAGCACCCGGAAGAAACCCACGCGGACACGGGGAGAACATGGAAACTCTGCACAGAAAGGCCCTCGTCGGCCATGGGGCTCAAACCTGGACCTTCTTGCTGTGAGGCGACAGCGCTAACCACTACACCACCGTGCCAGCCCTCAAAATATAACTTTTTGGTTTAAGTGAGAAGTGTTATGTTTGGTGAAAGGAAAACACTGCATTCCAGCATAAGAACCTTATCCCATCTGTGAAACATGGTGGTGGTAGTATCATGGTTTGGGCCTGTTTTGCTGCATCTGGGCCAGGACGGCTTGCCATCATTGATGGAACAATGAATTCTGAATTATTCCAGCAAATTCTCAAAGAAAATGTCAGGACATCTGTCCATGAACTGAATCTCAAGAGAAGGTGGGTCATGCAGCAAGACAACGACCCTAAGCACACAAGTCGTTCTACCAAAGAATGGTTAAAGAAGAATAAAGTTAATGTTTTGGAATGGCCAAGTCAAAGTCCTGACCTTAATCCAATCGAAATGTTGTGGAAGGACCTGAAGCGAGCAGTTCATGTGAGGAAACCCACCAACATCCCAGAGTTGAAGCTGTTCTGTATAGAGGAATGGGCTAAAAATTCCTCCAAGCCGGTGTGCAGGACTGATCAACAGTTACCGGAAACGTTTAGTTGCAGTTATTGCTGCACAAGGGGGTCACACCAGATACTGAAAGCAAAGGTTCACATACTTTTGCCACTCACAGATATGTAATATTGGCTCATTTTCCTCAATAAATAAATGACCAAGTATAATATTTTTGTCTCATTTCTTTCACTGGGTTCTCTATCTACTTTTAGGACTTGTGTGAAAATCTGATGTTTTAGGTGATATTTATGCAGAAATATAGAAAATTCTAAAGGGTTCACAAACTTTCAAGCACCACTGTAAGAATATGCAAAGTCATTTCAATACAAATGTATATCTTGTGCCCAGAAAATTTAAATTTATCAAACCAATGCAATTTGAATTTGAAACTATTTTTCCAGGTGATATTGTTGTAACTCAAGGATGAATTGTATTATTGCATTAAGTTAAAGTGACTGGACTTGGGTTACACTCTTCAGTCATTCGAAGATGGCTGTTTTAAGTGAAGAAACCCTTCAAATGACTGCTCAAGACAAAACCACATCCAAGTCCATTCTGCTCCGTTCATTACTACTCTCATTTCAAATTGACCTCAATGACTGAAGATACGTGAAAGAAATTCCAAGTAGGTTTAATTATGGATTAGCTGAGGGTCATTTCTTTGGGCTGTAGTGTCCAAGAGGAGAACCTTGAACATAAGTGAGGATGGCATTCTGAAGAAAACTGGCTCTCTGAGCCTCGTCCTCGCGCATACGTTGGAGCTCCGCTTCCCGTATGCGTAGGCGCTCCTGCAGAGATGAGATCTCACTTTCTTTGTCCAGAAGAGCCTCACGGTGACTGGTGCTAAGTGCTTTAAAAAAAAAAAAAAAAAAGAGTTTCAGGCATATGGACATATGTGTACACAAACAGTCCGATGACCCTAGGACAGGGTCCATGCTTGTGCAAATCAATTGATGTAGCTGCCAGATTCCACTGCTAGCTTTGTGTCAGTTGACTGGTTCATAGGTTTATTAATTTAAAATTTCATTTCAATTTATTTATTTGAACTTTTCAGGTCTCTTCCAGTAGTTAAATTTTAAAAAGCAAAATTCAAGTACTACTTCTGCACACCCTTGAACATTTTTTTTGAGTGTCACTAGCAAATGAAAACCCACTGTGTTTTTAATGTAGTTATTCAGAAAGTAATTGTCAAATTTTAGTTCTTTTTTTTTTGTACTCATTACAAAAGTACACATTTTTGAGATCATCTCAACATCAAGATTTAAAAGTGTACAATAAATGAGGACAGTATAATAGATACGTAATCAGATTTGGAACATGAATGTGAAATATGGACAGGTTTTTAAATCACTTCAGCAGTTTCCTGTCGAACCAAAGTTATTCTTCAGCCATTCTATAGATTTTCTACAATCCCGATTCCAAAAAAGTTGGTACCAAGTACAAATTGTAAATAAAAACGGAATGCAATGATGTGGAAGTTTCAAAATTCCATATTTTATTCAGAATAGAACATAGATGACATATCAAATGTTTAAACTGAGAAAATGTATCATTTAAAGAGAAAAAAAGGTGATTTTAAATTTCATGACAACACCACATCTCAAAAAAGTTGGGACAAGGCCATGTTTACCACTGTGCGACATCCCCTTTTCTCTTTACAACAGTCTGTAAATGTCTGGGGACTGAGGAGACAAGTTGCTCAAGTTTAGGGATAGGAATGTTAACCCATTCTTGTCCAATGTAAGATTCTAGTTGCTCAACTGTCTTAGGTCTTTTTTTTGTCATATCTTCTGTTTTATGATGCACCAAATGTTTTCTATGGGTGAAAGATCTGGACTGCAGGCTGGCCAGTTCAGTACCCAGACCCTTCTTCTACGCAGCCATGATGCTGTAATTGATGCAGTATGTGGTTTGGCATTGTCATGTTGGAAAATGCAAGGTCTTCCCTGAAAGAGACGTCGTCTGGATGGGAGCATATGTTGGTCTAGAACCTGGATATACCTTTCAGCATTGATGGTGTCTTTCCAGATGTGTAAGCTGTCCATGCCACACGCACTAATGCAACCCCATACCATCAGAGATGCAGGCTTCTGAACTGAGCGCTGATAACAACTTGGGTCGTCCTTCTCCTCTTTAGTCTGAATGATACGGCGTCCCTGATTTCCGTAAAGAACTTCAAATTTTGATTCGTCTGACCACAGAACAGTTTTCCACTTTGCCACAGTCCATTTTAAATGAAACTTGGCCCAGAGAAGACGTCTGCGCTTCTGGATCATTTTTAGATACGGCTTCTTCTTTGAACTATAGAGTTTTAGCTGGCAACGGCGGATGGCACGGTGAATTGTGTTCACAGATAATGTTCTCTGGAAATATTCCTGAGCCCATTTTGTGATTTCCAATACAGAAGCATGCATGTATGTGATGCAGTGCCGTCTAAGGGCCTGAAGATAACGGGCACCCAGTATGGTTTTCTGGCCTTGACCCTTACGCACAGAGATTCTTCCAGATTCTCTGAGGCCCTGTCCACACGGCAACGGATTCAGGTGACTCCGATACAATTGCTTATCGTTTAGGCCTGGCGTCCACACGGCACCGGCGTTTTGGGTGCCCAAAACGCAATCTTTTTGAGAACGGGTTCCAGAGTGGAAAGATCTGGCAACGTTGCCGTTGTGAAGTCGTCTGGATGAGTAGAACGGATTTGTTTACGATGACGTCACAACCACATGACTGTGAGTGCTTCACGCCGGGTAGAAGTGTAACGAATATCACCAGGAAAAAGCCTTACAGAGCACTAGTGAGAGTGAAACATGAGCTTGGATATTATTATTATTATTATGTTCAGTGTTAGTTCACAGTAGTAATGCAAGAAGCAGAATAGTGACAGTAATAGTGAAGCAAAAACATGCAATTGTACAAACACTGCAGCTCTACAGCAAAATATTCATTTATGAAATGGTCTGATTCTTAACACCAGTAGTGCCAATGATCTTCTCATTGCGATGCGATGCGAGTTGTCAACAAATCCTGTAACTTGGTTCATGAAACACGCTTACAAAATATTTTCACTGTGAATATTTATTGTGTAATGGTGCAAAGTGAGAGAGAGAGACTCTGCCCTTAGGGCAGAGTCAATCCCGCCAGCAAAAATAGGGGAAAAAAGGAGCGATCTCCCCTCTTCAGATGTTTGTTTTAGTCCTACAGTACATTCCTCAAAATGGGCATAGAGGAGCAAATTAATCCATCAACGTGTAGTATTCAATTTATTCTGGACCATTAAAGACGCCGCCTTCCGCGTAGAATCATACGTCAGCCTCGCCGCCATATTGGATAGGTCAAAGCGGAGAATAAAGATTCATGCGCTGCCTTTAACTGTACCAACAGGTTTACCGTCCAAACGAGATCACATGGGATTACCTTTCACAGGTGAGAAACAACAAATTAATCCATCAACGTGTAGTATTCAATTTATTCCGGACCATTAAAGACGCCGCCTTCCGCATAGAATCATACGTCATCCTCGCCGCCATATTGGAAAGGTCAAAGCGGAGAATAAAGATTAGCTGCGTTTAACTGTACCAACAGGTTTGCCGTCCAAACGAGATCACATGGGATTACCTTTCACAGGTGAGACTGGAAAAATACTTTTCATTGTATTTGGTCTAGGGGTCGACCGATAATCGGCCTGGCCGATATTCTGCATTTTTAGGGTTATCGGTATCGGCCATAATTTCCACCGATATGCCGATAACATGCCTTTTTGCAGCCATTTCGTTCCTAACGCGACTGTCACTGCACGTCCTTTCCTGCACTCGCCTCTCTGAGTTCAAGAACACGGTCCCGCCCACCACATCATCTGATTTGTTTGGCACAAGAGATATAGCCAATCGACACACGCAGCTAAACACTCTGAACTGTTTCAAGGCGCCCGTATCAAGGTAAGGACACGCTGCTTTTGCCGCAATAAGTCACAAACACAAGTTGCGAAAGCACAACATCATTATATGTTTACATTCTTCATCTACTACTCGTTAAAATTGTCCATTTGCATCTGTGTAGCCAGGCAAACTTAGCTTACGGAAGGAAGCACTTGAATTAGCCTACAACCAACTAGTCTCGCTGAAACAGCATAACGTAGGCTGCAGTCATTTTTAAATCCCCGTCTGGAAATGTTGTGAATGTGTCAGTAGTTCTACTCGAACAGTAGAATGACAGCCATACAGAGAGGTGGTCAAGGGGAGACGAAGGCTACGTTCACACTGCAGGCTGAAGTGACTCAAATCCGATCTTTTCGCCCATATGTGACCTGTATCCGATCTTTTATTGACAATATGAACGACACAGATCCGATTTTTTCAAATCCGACCCAGGCCGTTTGGATATGTGGTCCTAATTCCGATTCCTATCCACTCTTTTCATATGCGACTTCAGTCTGAACCACCAGGTCGCATTCATCCGACTTACACGTCATCAACAAGCCACAAACGTCACTATTCTGCGCTGAAGTAGGCAGCGGGTCTCTCAAAAAAAGTTACATCAACATGGCACATAATCACGGGCGCAGATAGAGGGTGGGACTCGTCCCACCCAGATTTAAATTCACTTCGTTCGGTCCCCCCCCACTTTACATAAGGCAAACCTCACGGAAAAATCAAAAGACTAATTACCATTCGGTTTATTGAGGTGCACGGTGACATCAATGCGAGGGACACTTCGGGCTGTGAAGGTTCTGAATCTTCTCAATGGAAGGACGCAGAGGTTAGGGAGCTGATTTCCATGTGGGGGGATACAGCTATTCAAGCTAGATTGGATGGGTCATACCGCAACCGGGCGGTTTTACTTCCGTAAACACTGGCCATGCTCACTGCGTGTGACGTCGTCGTATCCTGCAATGCGCATGCGGAACACTTTTAGGTCACTTTTCGTTCATACTGAGGATCACATACAAGTCGCATATATTTGTTAATGTGAACGACCTCACAAAAAAATCGGATTTCACAAAAAAATCGGAATTGAGCATTAAGCCTTGCAGTGTGAACGTAGCGGAAATAAAACGTAGTGTTTGTGTTCTGTAGGCTAGCGCAAGACTACTGGCTCTTTGTTATGGTGATGAGTAAACTTCATGACGTGACTCGTGCTCAGAAAGCGCATTGCACTTGTATGTTAGGTAACTTTATAAAGCGCTATTTGAACATTTAAACAAGCCAGGTGTGACTAGTATTTATAATTCTTGCGCAAGTGATTCTCCTTGCTAGCGCTTCTGATTCGGAAAGCGATATACTCTTAAAGGAGCAGCCGCTCCTAATAGGGAGTGATAGCCTATTTTACTTTTTAAAAAATGCTGCAGGCAGCTCCCTACACTTGATTTGTTATTTAAAAACTACTTGAAGTTGGTAAGTCTTACTTAGTTCTTAGTGTAAAAGAATCCAGAGTGTATTTTCATTTATTTTCCACTGAAAATGGTGAGCTGTAATATAGTAGGGAGTGATTTATTTTTTTATTGGTGAATATTTATTTTATTATTTTATTTCTCATTTTATTCTAACTAATGTTTGACTTTATTGTACAAATGCAGCTGGTATCTCCCTGCACAAAATTTCATGTTCAATTTTACAATTAAACATACATTTCATGGACATGAAGGTCTGTCTCAGTGTGTGCTATGTTTAATTTCATGTGAATTATAATGTTTATATTTATCGGTTGCACATATCGGTTATCGGCATCGGCCCTGAAAAAAAACATATCGGTCGATCCCTAATTTGGTCATTATAATGTAATTTTACGAACAGATTTTCCTGACTTTGTGGCTAATATGAAGTCTCGTGCATAATAGTTTATGCGCATGCGTCCTTACTACTTCTATTGTTCTGGTGTCTCCGAAGGGACCGTCTTACAGCGCCCCTAGAGGTGTGGCATGTGTATTGCATCGTTTTCAGCAAGCGTTGCGTTGCCATATGGACCTGATATTTTACTGATCGTTGCCCATTTGGACGCGATATATTTTTAAATAACATCTCGTTGCCGTTGTCGTGTGGATGTAGCCTGAATCTTTTGATATTATGCAGTGTGGATGTAGCCTGAATCTTTTGATGTTATGCACTGTAGATGATATGTTCAAACTCTTTGCAATTTTACACTGTCAAACTCCTTTCTGATATTGCTCCACTATTTGTCGGCGCAGAATTAGGGGGATTGGTGATCCTCTTCCCATCTTTACTTCTGAGAGCCGCTGCCACTCCAAGATGCTCTTTTTATACCCAGTCATGTTAATGACCTATTGCCAATTGACCTAATGAGTTGCAATTTGGTCCTCCAGCTGTTCCTTTATTGTACCTTTAACTTTTCCAGCCTCTTATTGCCCCTGTCCTAACTTTGAGATGTGTTGCTGTCATGAAATTTCAAATGAGCCAATATTTGGCATGAAATTTCAAAATGTCTCACTTTTGACATTTGATATGTTGTCTATGTTCTATTGTGAATACAATATCAGTTTTTGAGATTTGTAAAATTATTGCATTCCGTTTTTATTTACAATTTGTACTCTGTCCCAACTTTTTTGGAATCGGGGTTGTAGTAACAATAGTCAAATTATATGTAGTACATAGAAGCATCAGATGTGCTCTTTATCTGTGGTAAAAGTCTTATGTGATGAGCTAAAGCAATAATCTTTTCTGCATTTACACAAGCGTTTACCTTTTATCTCTCTCTCCAAAGCAGCAATCTTCTCCTTTAAGCCGCTCTGCGCTGTCCTCTCAGCTTGCAAGTGGCCAATCTGTTCCTGCAGCTCCACCTTAACCCGCGTCACCTCAGCCACCTTCTCCTGCTCTTTCCCTGCAAGCTCCTATAGGCGGGAACAGTATGATTTTTAGAACAGAATCACAAGGAAGATAGTAATAAATACACCGCCTTATATACAGACAACGCAGTGACATTAATGTAAAACATTAAGATTTTGCCAATTCATCTCATCTCATTATCTCTAGCCGCTTTATCCTTCTACAGGGTCGCAGGCAAGCTGGAGCCTATCCCAGCTGACTACGGGCGAAAGGCGGGGTACACCCTGGACAAGTCGCCAGGTCATCACAGGGCTGACACATAGACACAGACAACCATTCACACTCACATTCACACCTACGGTCAATTTAGAGTCACCAGTTAACCTAACCTGCATGTCTTTGGACAGTGGGGGAAACCGGAGCACCCGGAGGAAACCCACGCGGACATGGGGAGAACATGCAAACTCCACACAGAAAGGCCCTCGCCGGCCCCGGGGCTCGAACCCAGGACCTTCTTGCTGTGAGGCGACAGCGCTAACCACTACACCACCGTGCCGCCCGATTTTGCCAATTATAATTTAAAAAAAAAAAAAACACACTAGGGGTCGACCGATAATCGGCCTGGCCGATATATCGGGCCGATATTCTGCATTTTTAGGGTTATCGGTATCGGCCATAATTTCCACCGATATGCCGATAACATGCCTTTTTGCAGCCATTTCATTCCTAACGCGACTGTCACTGCACGTCCTTTCCTGCACTCGCCTCTCTGAGTTCAAGAACACGGTCCTGCCCACCACAACATCTGATTTGTTTGGCACAAGAGATATGGACCCTTTTTCACGTGACGTCACGACAAACGCGGCCGCCATTTTGGACATGTACTACCAGTAGTTTACCACAGCCAGCATTGAGGAACGGCAGCAAAGAAAGTGTTTATTTTCAGCAAGACTTCCATCATGCCACTATATTGTTGTGCACCTGGATGTAGTAACCATCAACAAACAAGGCAAGGGTTATCATTTTATCGGATCCCGACGGAGAAGATGGATAGCGGCCATTAACAGATTGGCAGCCCTCAGCATACCAGCGCTTGTGTAGTGACCACTTTATTGGAGGTAAGACGAATAAAATTAGCCAGAAAAGGCATTACATTGCTGTTAACATTCTGTGGCGGCGAGTGTGTAACCAAATAGGCTAAAATAACCCATTGTAACCTCTTTGTTCTTCTGTAGTAGCTATTAGCTAACGACATTAGCTAGCGTTGTGTTCCTTTGCTGTTGGTAGACTGTAGGACAGATCAGAGGCAGGGTTCTACAAACAGCGCTTAATTTGAGGGGGAGCAAGCCGGAGCGCGCTCCGGAACCTCGGGCATTGGCTCCAGCAGCTATTTACACTGGATCCAGTGATCCGACACCTCTCTTGACTATGTAACAAAAAAAAAAAAACGATTGTCTTTAGGTTTGCCATCCTTCCACTTGCGAGTGGTAAGTGATCTGCGCTGGGATCACACACACAGCGGCTCAGTCCCGAATCGTGGCTCGTGCACTTCACTCGCGCGCTGTGTGAGCTGCGCAGGGCCGGAGTGCGCACCCTCCAGAGGGCACTCGCTGTTCAGGGCGGAGTGATTTGGAGCGCAGGATGCCTGCGGAGCCGAGCGTATCCGTGTATTGGTGTTGCTGTGTGCAGACGAATCGTGTATTGGTGTTGCTGTGTGCACACTAATCGCTTTTAAAAACGTTAATCTGATGATCCGCTGATAGGTCTAATGTAAACATGGGCTAAGTGTTCAAAACAAGAGGAACATGTATTTGTCTCTTAAATCCAGGCCGTTCCCTGTAATCTGTAACACTGGGTTGGAGAAAGTAATGGCAAATAGTGAGTGCACAAACCGTAGAAGGTAAACTGTACACAGCGCCAGGGCAGTGTGATGGTATGTCTACTTTTAGATTGTGTTAGCTTATCAATGAACACACTCGTCACTCGACGAGTTTCACGTCTTTACGACGGATACTTAAATGTGTGTTAGGTATTATTGTTGCAGTCTAAGCAGTCATTGTAGCAGCTAGATGAGCGAGAACCGAAAGGGTCTGTGCCATAAACCGTTATTTCTGTACGGCGTTGCTAATGTGTCGTTACTGTTGTTATTTCTCCCTCTGCTCGCCCTGTAAATGCCCTACGTCGCTGGATAGCGAAGGTGTTTTCTGCATCTCGCTCCCTTTTCTTGTATGTTCTCCGTTTGTCGCCTTCCTCGCATTCAAACCAATTCGAGCCGAAGTCCGCTACATGTCCAAAATGGTGGTCGCGTTTACGAAGGTCACGTGACTGAAAAGGGTCTATAGCCAATCGACACGCGCAGCTAAACACTCTGAACTGTTTCAAGGCGCCCGTATCAAGGTAAGGACACGCTGCTTTTGCCGCAATAAGTCACAAACACATAAGTTGCAAAAGCACAACATCATTATATGTTTACATTCTTCATCTACTACTCGTTAAAATTGTCCATTTGCATCTGTGTAGCCAGGCAAACTTAGCTTACGGAAGGAAGCACTTGAATTAGCCTACAACCAACTAGTCTCGCTGAAACAGCATAACGTAGGCTGCAGTCATTTTTAAATCCCCGTCTGGAAACGTTGTGAATGTGTCAGTAGTTCTACTCGAACAGTAGAATGACAGCCATACAGAGAGGTGGTCAAGGGGAGACGAAATAAAACGTAGTGTTTGTGTTCTGTAGGCTAGCGCAAGCCTACTGGCTCTTTATGGTGATGAGTAAACTTCATGACGTGACTCGTGCTCAGAAAGCGCATTGCACTTGTATGTTAGGTAACTTTATAAAGCGCTATTTGAACATTTAAACAAGCCAGGTGTGACTAGTATTTATAATTCTTGCGCAAGTGATTCTCCTCGCTAGCGCTTCTGATTCGGAAAGCGATATACTCTTAAAGGAGCAGCCGCTCCTAATAGGGAGTGATAGCCTACTTTACTGTATGTTTGATTTTACTTTTTAAAAAATGCTGCAGGCAGCTCCCTACACTTGATTTGTTATTTAAAAACTACTTGAAGTTGGTAAGTCTTACTTAGTTCTTAGTGTAAAAGAATCCAGAGTGTATTTTCATTTATTTTCCACTGAAAATGGTGAGCTGTAATATAGTAGGGAGTGATTTATTTTTTTATTGGTGAATATTTATTTTATTATTTTATTTCTCATTTTATTCTAACTAATGTTTGACTTTATTGTACAAATGCTGCTGGCATCTCCCTGCACAAAATTTCATGTTCAATTTTACAATTAAACATACATTTCATGGATATGAAGGTCTGTGTCAGTGTGTGCTATGTTTAATTTAATGTGAATTATAATGTTTACATTTATCGGTTGCACATATCGGTTATCGGCATCCCAATTCCATAATAATCGGTATCGGCCCTGAAAAAAACATATCGGTCGATCCCTACAACACACACTGTCAGAATTTGTCCTTTGTAGCCAATTTACATTTTTCTTGAAGTATTCCTCTTATATATGTGGCAATAAGGGACCCGTGGCAACTGTAATTTCATTATGTCCAAGTAAGGCACTTTTGCCCTGCCTGTTCATTGGGTTTCATCCACTCTTGTTGGAGAAAACTCCATTTTGTGTACAGTAAAAAAGTTTAAATTTTTTTTTAATTATTAGCTCATCCGGCCAACAGGCGATGAGCTTATGCCATCATATGTTGTCCATTGTCTGTCTCGTCCATATTTCATGAAAATCACTTATCTCAATTCTTAACTGATTTTTATTCTTTTTGGCAAGAAGGTAGGTCAGTCTGGGCCGCATATAGCTTCTACCCAAATTTGCATAATGATGATATGGAGTAATTAAGCCCTAATTAGCAGTTTCCACACAAATCGCTTCTTCTCCCTCAATTCACCAATTTTGATTATTTCTGGCCTGAAGGTAAGGGTACATATAACTTCTATCCAGATTTGCTTAATTACAATTATTAATGAGGTTATGGACTAATTAAGCCTTAATGAGCAGTTCAACAAAAATCGCTTCTTCTCAGTTAATTCCTCACTGTTTTTGATTCTTTCTGGCAAATAGGTAGCTATTCCTAGGGTGTATGAGGCTTGTATTGCAACATTTATTGCGCAAGGTGGACCACTTTAGATCATTCCTTCTGGATTAGACGGGGCTCGAGTGAGCTACGCCATCATTGATGGTCTTGTTTTGTCCTTTTCATGCTGGAAAAAAAAAACTTTCAGAGTCTGTGCATGCTAATTCAGTTTGTAGGATTGTGTCAAAGCAAGGGTTTGACCTATAGTAACAAAAGTAGCAAATATGATGCTAACACCAGCACAGCAATGGGTTACAATTGCAGATGATAGTCTTTACTGCCATTTGTAACTATGAGGTCCACTTACAGTTCTTGCTCGAGTTTCTTTAAAGTAAATGTGTATCCTGAATACAAAACCTTTAGCTGAAGTGATGGGAGAAAGATGGCCCATTGTATGGATTTGGGCCCAACGTGACTGGTCAGGGTAATAAAATAACATGGTAGTTTGTGATAGGGTAAAATAATGGAAACTGTGGACATATGACATGCACAGTGTGCTCCAAAACCAAAACATCAAAACAATAATTAAGGAAATATCTTTTGGAAGAATGGAGTTGATTCCTACAGTACAGTTCGACAGACTTGTAGAATCTACATCAAGGTGTTTTGATGCTGTCCTGCTGTCCCAATACCGACCTAACTAATACACGCTATGTTGGTTTTGCCTTTGTCACCCATCTATGTGTGCATTGTTACTCAACAATTTTGCCAGCAGCACCACACCTGCTGCAGCTCGTCTATCCTGCGCCGCAGGGTGTCCATCTCCATCCTCTGCTGGCCAACTCGGCTGTGCAGCTCAGTGATGGTCTGCTTCTGCTGTGTGCAGTGGCTCTGAGCCTCATCACGTGACTGACGTATGCTCCGTAGCTTTTCCTCCATGCTGTTCAAATGCTGCTGCTGCAGGGTTATACAGAGAAAACTGTCTAAAGAATATTTATAATATCCTTGTAATTATGATGACGGTATCAGATGTAAACATGAAATACATCCTGAGGTGATTTCTTACTTCTGGCTTTAAAGAACCATTCAAATCATCCATGTGTGATAGCTGGTCGTAATGTTTAAGTATACCTCAGCAACAGAAATCCATACCTCTTCAAGGCGCACCTGTGCACGCACTTTCCCAAGATTCTCTTCTGCCTGAGCCCTCTCAGTCACCATAGCAGCCTTCATTCGGCTCAGCTCCTGTGAGTGGGGAAAAAAGGCTCGAATCAGCTTTGCAGGTCAAAATCATTGTTTGCTTTTCTTGTAAACGGTTTAGTTAAACAGTTGAGTTCTGAATTACCATTGGACAAAATTTAGACAACGTTGAATAACAGTGCTCTTGAAACACATTGTGACCTTTCATCATGCCAACAATCAGAAATTCTCTGGTGAACTGAAACCATAAAAACCACAAAAAGAGGTGCGGTAGTCTGTTTTTTTTATTCCTTACTTGTAGAAATAACCCAGAAGATATGTCGAACACGATTTAAAAAAAAAAAGGGTTAAGCCATTGCCTCAGCAAAGTTTAATAAGTCGGTGAGAAAACCCATTTGGAAAACTGACTTCCAGCGAGGAATGCTTGTTTGGGTTTAGATATGCCTCCTGTTTCACTTTATAGAAACTATAGGGGCAAGGTAAGATCCTGGGAGAGGAACTTTGTGAACGCGGGCAGGAATTATTCCAATATCAAATCCACCTAACCTTGGGGAAAAAAAAGACTAATCTTACCTCCTGCACCTTTAATCCCAGTAGAATATGACCAAACTAAGGATTTATGGATTTGGTTAAAAAGATGAGTTGATCATACCTCCTCCAGGTGGATCCGCTGGCCCTCAAGTTTGTGAATACGTTCTTGTAGCACTCTCTCGCTCATCTCCAGGTGCGTATTGACATGATCAACCTACACAAGAACACACAATATGATGTATACTGAGAACACACTTGCATGTCTGATATGGTGTCACCACACATAAAACACCACCTCTTTCTGACGCAAACTGTCCATGTCTTCAAGAGCTTGTTTGGATCTTCTCTTCTCCATGTCCAGGCGTTCTAGTGAACATAAATAAAAAAAGGACTTTAATAAAAGCCACTCAGCCTGGCAGGGCTATAATGCGCGCGCGTGTGCGTGTGTGGATGACGCTACGTTCAGCCTGGGACAGGCGTAATTTTAGTTCTGCAGTCGAGTTGGTCAACTCCTGCTTGAGCTCAAAGATTTGATCTTGCTGATCTTTGCATCGCCGCTCAGCTTCCTCTAGCTGTACACAGAGCACAGATATTAACATACAGTGGTGTTTGAAAGTTTGTGAACCCTTTAGAATTTTCTATATTTCTGCATAAATATGACCTAAAGTAACATCAGATTTTCACACAAGTCCTAAAAGTAGATAAAGAGAACCCAGTTAAACAAATGAGACAAAAATATTATACTTGGTCATTTATTTATTGAGGAAAATGATCCAATATTAGTGGCAAAAGTATGTGAACCTTTAGGATTAGCAGTCAATTTGAAGGTGAAATTAGAGTCAGGTGTTTTCAATCAATGGGATGACAATCAGGTGTGAGTGGGCACCCTGTTTTATTTAAAGAACGGATCTATCAAAGTCTGATCTTCACAACACGTTTGTGGAAGTGTATCATGGCACGAACAAAGGAAATTTCTGAGGACCTCAGAAAAAGCATTGTTGATGCTCATCAGGCTAGAAAAGGTTACAAAACCATCTCTAAAGAGTTTGAACTCCACCAATCCAGTCAGACAGATTGTGTACAAATGGAGGAAATTCAAGACCATTGTTGCATTTTGATTGGATTAAGGCCAGGAGTGATCGACCAACAAAGATCACTCCAAGAGCAAGGTGTGTAATAATCGACGAGATCACAAAGGACCCCAGGGTAACTTCTAAGCAACTGAAGGCCTCTCTCACATTAGCTAATATTAATGTTCATGAGTCCACCATCAGGAGAACACTGAACAACAGTGGTGTGCATGGCAGGGTTGCAAGGAGAAAGCCACTGCTCTCCAAAAAGAACATTGCTGCTCATCTGGTCATGTGGACAAGCCAGAAGGCTATTGGAAAAATGTTTTGTGGACAGATGAGACCAAAATAGAACTTTTGGTTTAAATGAGAAGCTTTATGTTTGGAGAAAGGAAAACACTGCATTCCAGCATAAGAACCTTATCCCATCTGTGAAACATGGTGGTAGTAGTATCATGGTTTGGGCCTGTTTTGCTGCATCTGGGCCAAGACGGCTTGTTATCATTGATGGAACAATGAATTCTGAATTATACTAGCGAATTCTAAAGGAAAAATGTTCTACCAAAGAATGGTTAAAGAAGAATAAAGTTAATGTTTTGGAATGGCCAAGTCAAAGTCCTGACCTTAATCCAATCAAAATGTTGTGGAAGTACCTGAAGCGAGCAGTTCATGTGAGGAAACCCACCAACATCCCAGAGTTGAAGCTGTTCTGTATGGAGGAATGGGCTAAAATTCCTCCAAGCCGGTGTGCAGGACTGATCGTTACCTTAAACATTTAGTTGCAGTTATTGCTGCACAAGGGGGTCACACCAGATACTGAAAGCAAAGGTTCATATACTTTTGCCACTCACAGATATATAATATTGGATCATTTTCCTCAATAAATAAATTACCAAGTATAATATTTTTGTCTCATTTGTTTAACTGGGTTCTCTCTATCTACTTTTAGGACTTACATGAAAATCTGATGTTTTAGGTCATACTTAAGCAGAAATATAGAAAATTCTAAAGGGTTCACAAACTTTCAAGCACCACTGTACACTTTACACCTAATAATATCTAAAACTCTAACAATATCTAAAGTGCTGTGCTTTAGGTTCTGTACCTTATTCTTCAGTTGATGGCTCTTCTCGGTCAGACTGTTCACTTCCCTCAAAAGCTTCCCTTCGCGATGAGCACTGTCCTAAATAACAAACATCAGCATGATGAAGAATACATAAAATAAGGACTAAAACAACAGTGTGTGCTGTGGTCAGACACAACATGGAGCAATTGTTTATGATAATTTTCCAATAACAGCATATCACAAAGTGGTTTATTTCTCCTGATACCACAACAATGTTCCTTGTATTCAAAAGTTTCATTTGCTGTGGAAGTTTAAAATGCTGTGGAACATGTACAACCCCGATTCCAAAAAAGTTGGGACAAAGTACAAATTGTAAATAAAAATGGAATGCAATTATGTGGAAGCTTCAAAATTCCATATTTTATTCAGAATAGAACATAGATGACATATCAAATGTTTAAACTGAGAAAATGTATCATTTAAAGAGAAAAATTAGGTGATTTTAAATTTCATGACAACAACACATCTCAAAAAAGTTGGGACAAGGCCATGTTTACCACTGTGAGACATCCCCTTTTCTCTTTACAACAGTCTGTAAACGTCTGGGGACTGAGGAGACAAGTTGCTCAAGTTTAGGGATAGGAATGTTAACCCATTCTTGTCTAATGTAGGATTCTACTTGTCTTAGGTCTTTTTTGTCGTATCTTCCGTTTTATGATGCGCCAAATGTTTTCTATGGGTGAAAGATCTGGACTGCAGGCTGGCCAGTTCAGTACCCGGACCCTTCTTCTACGCAGCCATGATGCTGTAATTGATGCAGTATGTGGTTTGGCATTGTCATGTTGGAAAATGCAAGGTCTTCCCTGAAAGAGACGTCATCTGGATGGGAGCATATGTTGCTCTAGAACCTGGATATACCTTTCAGCATTGATGGTGTCTTTCCAGATGTGTAAGCTGCCCATGCCACAAGCACTAATGCAACCCCATACCATCAGAGATGCAGGCTTCTGAGCTGAGCGCTGATAACAACTTGGATCCTTCTCCTCTTTAGTCCGAATGAGACGGCGTCCCTGATTTCCATAAAGAACTTCAAATTTTGATTCGTCTGACCACAGAACAGTTTTCCACTTTGGCAGAGTCCATTTTAAATGAGCCTTGGCCCAGAGAAGACATCTGCGCTTCTGGATCATGTTTAGATACGGCTTCTTCTTTGAACTATAGAGTTTTAGCTGGCAACAGCGGATGGCACGATGAATTGTGTTCACAGATAATGTTCTCTGGAAATATTCCTGAGCCCATTTTGTGATTTCCAATACAGAAGCATGCCTGTATATGATGCAGTGCCATCTAAGGGCCCGAAGATCACGGGCACCCAGTATGGTTTTCCAGCCTTGACCCTTATGCACAGAGATTCTTCCAGATTCTCTGAATCTTTTGATGATATTATGCACTGTAGATGATGATATGTTCACACTTTTTGAAATTTTACACTGTCGAACTCCTTTCTGATATCGCTCCACTATTTGTCGGCACAGAATTAGGGGGATTGGTGATCCTCTTCCCATCTTTACTTCTGAGAGCCGCTGCCACTCCAAGATGCTCTTTTTATACCCAGTCATGTTAATGACCTATTGCCAATTGACCTAATGAGTTGCAATTTGGTCCTCCAGCTGTTCCTTTTTTGTACCTTTAACTTTTCCGGCCTCCTATTGCCCCTGTCCCAACTTTTTTGAGATGTGTTGCTGTCATGAAATTTCAAATGAGCCAATATTTGGCACGAAATTTCAAAATGTCTCACTTTCGACATTTGATATGTTGTCTATGTTCTATTGTGAATACAATATCAGTTTTTGAGATTTGTAAATTATTGCATTCCGTTTTTATTTACAATTTGTACTTTGTCCCAACTTTTTTAGAATCGGGGTTGTACGAGTACAACTAACTATAATTGGTTCCGTTCATCAGCTGCATCACTAATCTGTTTTTTCTCTTAAAATGAATAAAAAAAAAACAATAAAATGCAGCTTATGTTACTAAGAAACAAAAGTACAACCGCCAGAGCTGCTGTTATTAAAAAAAATTATTCAACAACTTCGGCCCAATTAGAACCAACAGTGCTCTGAAATAATTAGATTTTGCATATGAAAAAGGAAAAAAAAAAACCTACAACACCTCTTGCTGTTTCTTCATCTCTCTGGATTGCCTGTCCATGAGTTCAGTCCTCTCCACTTGTGTTTTTGTTAGTAGATCTCCCAGGTTGTTGACCTTCTGCTCAGATAGAGCCAGAGCAGCTTCAGTCATTTGTAACCTGTATGTATGTAAGTAAGTAAACAAAGAAACAAACAAACTTCTGATTAGATATCAAGAACTTGCTGTTCAGAGAATAGAACCATGAAACCTCAAACTTGTTCTTAAAAACCTCAAATCCAGACATTCTTTCGAACTGCATACAAAGAGAGGATCAAGTGTGTGGCCTGCTTACTTGGCTGTGAGGGAATTTACGGCTGATTTCCGTTCGTTCAGTGCTTCCTGTAGCTGCCCCAAACGTACTGATGAAGTTCTGAATCAGACACAAGAAGTGTCAATTAATAAAAATTAAAGTCACAAATACATCAGTTGACCTCACATGTTTTAGCATCAGCATGTTTTTGGGAAATGGGAGGAAACTGATGAACCCAGAGGAACCCACAGGGAGCTCATGTATAACTTGGTATTGGTAGTAACCTGAGCTCTCGACTGAACCGAGGATCATGGAACACCACCACATACCTTTTGATTACTGCAGAATGAAACCGCAATGCTTTTGAATACAAAGCTTAAAATCATTAAGGCAATAACTGACCTGCTGCTCCTCCCCATCTCATCCCTCTGCTTATCAATGGTCTCCATCAGACTTAGAAACTGCACAAAAACAGAAGAAAGGGTTATTAACTTATCTTGAAAAACCAAAGTGTTTCGAGGTACTTCTCTCAGCAGCACTGACCTGTTGGTTCTTCTCCTTTTTGAGGGACTGGATCTCCTTGCTGAGCACCTGAGTCTTGCTGTGGCTTTGTCGCAAAGTTGAAAGTCTATCTGCATTGTGATCCATAGACTGATCTGAAAAAAGATTCAGACTGAAATCTGTCGTCTGAATTATCTACAACAAGCATTGCAAAAAATTACTACAATGACTGATGTTAATATATTTACAGATGACGCGACACTTTTTCTTTTCAGATGCGGATACTGAAACCTGAAGTATGAGCCGATACTCAAGAAACCACTTCCCAGTTCAACCTTCACACTGTAAATATAAAAGATGACTCCAAAAATGCATTTCATTCCAAATCCAACTCCAAACTTTGGCTTTTGTTACAGGGTCTGATTTGTTTTCTCTGATATTCAGTGCCCCGTTTTTTCATGGATGAGCCCAATACCAACATTCTGTGCCATCTCTAAATATACAGGGCATCTGAAAAGTCAGGAACCAATTGGAAAACTAGAACTGTGAGTAAACTCACTATAGCAGGGGTGGGCAATTATTTTTTCCATGGGGCCACATGAGAAACAGAAAATTTTGTGGAGGGCCGGACCAAAAGGCTGAACTAAATTCTGCATAATATTAATTGTATTTCTTTATATAAAGCAGTAAATAACATTGTTTTTACAAGCTGCTAAGACTGAGTATGGAAAAAACGAGGTTGCCTTACAAAAAATGTCATTTATTCAATCAAATTTCCCAAAACAATGGTTAACAAAATGTGAACGTTTGTACCATTTTTTTCAGTCACATTTACCCCAAAACACAATAAAGACATCACAATATTGTCTTTCTACTCCAAACATCAAGCATCATATTATAATAATGATGCCCACATTTCTAGTCTAATCACTTCATTTGGTGTTTTTCAGTTTTTTGTTCAGTGAGAGAAATCTAGTCTCTGTTGGTCTTTAACGAGTGCATCAAAAGCCAGGTTGAATGTCTGAGGTGGAGATGCGAAGCACAGCTGACGGATGATCATCAGTCGATTCGGTGTAGGTATCAGATCTACAGATCGGCTCGGGCTCCAAAAGATGGCGCCTGCTGGTGACGTCACACTATGTGATTGGCTGGACCGTTTGAAGGATGACGTACAAGTTTGTGGTTGGTCTGGACAAATTACAGAAGTAGTTATCGCGGGATTAGGTTTCGTGGGATTTCATGTCATGTTCATGTCGCGCGCATTGCGTTTTTGTTGAACACAACTTCAAAATAAAAGCAATGCACATTCAGTCCATGCATGAGGTAAAATTAGAAAATACGCTTATTTTGTAATTTCTAATTAACCTTACGCGGGCCAGTCAGAATGAACCAAAGGGCCGGATGCGGCCCGTAAAATGCCTAGGTCTGCACTATAGGGTACCCCTGCTTACGAGCCTGTCATCATATATCGCCATATGTAAGGGAATAAGTTGAATTATCTCCCCTTTGAAACATTGGACTGGGATTATTTTCCTTCATGCACATCTTTAGTTGATATACTGCAACTGTGTAAAGTTTCATCAGAAGTTTAGGAGGAGGTTGCACCTACAAGCCTGTCATCATATATCATCATATGTAAGGGAATAAGTTGAATGAATCATCTCCCCTTTGAAACATCAAACCAGTATTATTTTCCTGCATGCACGTCTTCGGGAGATATACTGCAACTGTGTAAAGTTGCATCAAAATCCATCAAACATTTAGGTGGAGTTGTGCTTACAAGACACATGGATGGACGGACGGACAGACAGACAGGGTGATTCCTATATACCCCTCAAACTTTGTTTGCGGGGGGTATAAATGATGAGTAAAACCCGTTAAAAAAAAAAAGACAACGGTTGAGAAAATGAGTAAAAGTGTAAGGATGAACATGTAAAGCATGTCCTGTAAATAATAAAGATAAAATTAATTATTCTATCCACATTCACTGAATATGAGCAATTGCATGCTCTGATTGACTACTCTACTAGTAGGATATCAGCTCATGTAGTGTGAGTAGAGAAAAACAAAATGGCGGAGTGTGTTGCTGAACCAACTGAGATAAAAATAAAAACCCTACTCAAAAGCAAAACCCCAAACATTATGAAGTATTTTAAATAAACAGAAATGGCTAAAAGAATATAGTTTTTTTGTTTGTTGTCCCCCCCCCCCCATATCTCCTGTTCAACACTCCAGCCCAGTTGGTGGTGGTAATGCACCTTTAAGTTGGTTTGCCAACCGACAAAAAACCCTAAAGAAGAAGAAGAAAACCCAAAAAAAACTAAATATGGAATAAAAGTATTTAAATGTTAAGAACATTTTTTTTTATTTTTCAAGAATTATTATTAAAGCATTTTTCACAAATTGCTAACTGTCATTTCACCGGTTTGTTTACATTCTAAGCGGAACTGATTTTGTCGGACGTTTTGTATAAAAGTTTTTATTTATCGAATTTGCAAAAAATAAAATGCTTTGTTTCTCAAACTCCAGTGAAAGTGGGTAGAATAAAACAGTTATTCCACTCAATCTTGTCATACATGGCTTATAGCCAA
This sequence comes from Neoarius graeffei, assembly GCF_027579695.1. Taxonomy (NCBI): domain Eukaryota; kingdom Metazoa; phylum Chordata; class Actinopteri; order Siluriformes; family Ariidae; genus Neoarius; species Neoarius graeffei. Next base: position 23,064,250 of record NC_083582.1, on the reverse strand, counting down.
CTTGGTACTACGTGCCTTGTCGGCTATCAGCTCACGTACGACTTGATTTCGGAGAATAACTTAAATATATGTGATTTTAATATCATTGGTTCCTGAGTTTTCAGAGTTTTATTGATCCCCGAACGGACATTTTTTTGGGGAATTGGTAATTTGGTAACATCTTCAGTCACTTTCTTGCTGCATTAGAACTATGAAGATGTTGGGATCTAACCGATGGCTTTGAGGATGTCACTCGGGATGTTGTTTCCAGCCATCTCGAGCTGGAGGAGAGTGCGGTTCTGCAGTAGAGCTTCTAACAAAGCGCGGCCACCCAGCAGGCCAATGTTATTCCATCGCAGGTCTGTCACACAGCCATCATACATCATTCAGAAAATGTTAACTTTCGTTAATCAGAGAAAGAGAAGGTATCTTAACACACAAAGAGAATAGCACTCTAGTAGCTATCAAATCTATTTTTGTAAAGGAATGGACAGAGAGAGAGAGAGAGAGAGAGAGAGAGAGAGAGACAGGAAATGATCACTGTGTCTACTGGTCATCACCCACCAAGCTCTCGGAGGACTGAGTTTCTTTTTAAAGCCAGAGCAATCTCTGCTGCTCCCTGGTGGTTGATCTGGTTGTTGCGCAGGTCTAGCTGGATAAGGGAACTATTAGAAGCGAGACCTTCGCAGAATACTGAAAAGGCTTCTTCCCCCATGCCTAAAGCATTCCACTCCAACACAAGTCTGTAAATAAGAAGATGAACTGAGGTATTTAAAGCACCATAAACTGCAACAGAATATCTGTCTGTCTGTTGCTGCCCTCATAGTTGAGGGTCGGCGATCCAGGAAGCTATAAACTAGCTTCCCTGAATTCTCTTGGGTGATTATAGCACACCAGAGGAACCTAAACCCTCATCTGGTGGCAGGTACACATTCACACCTATGGGCAATTTAGAGTAGCCAATTGACCTAATCCATATGTCTTTGGACTGTGGGGGAAACCGGAGCACCCGGAGGAAACCCATGCAGACACAGAGAGAACTTGCAAACTCCACACAGAAAGGCCCCATCAACCACTGGGCTCAAACCCAGAACCTTCTTGCTGTGAGGCGACGGTGCTAACCACTACACCACCGTGCTGCCCACAACACAGCACAAACTCTAACATGATCTTTTTAAACTTTAGCCTTCATTCTGATTGATCAAAACAGCAGCTCTAACAGGTCTATATGAATGCACTCATTCTGATATGTTATCATTTCTATAGTAACAGCTCATTCACAGGGACCTGTTTGGCAGAGTAATCTACATAATAAACAGATTAAAAATTTGTTCATTTATTGTATACAGTGCATCCCAAATATCTGCATCCACGGGCATTTGTCCTTGTATGAAACTGCATACATTTTTCTTTTTATTTTGGATCCAAGATGACTTAAACACAGTACGTTCTTGTATGAATGTATACACAAATGTCACTCGGCATCAATTTGAATATTTCTTGTAATATTTGTATTTAAATAACTGCCTATAGATCCAGATGTTCAGGACACCCTGTATTTACAGACAGAGTCTCTGGTGTCAGCAGTGTTTTGTAAGCTTCCCGCTACTACAGACAGCTTTTATAGTATAGCTGCTGTAGAGCGAGTGACAACAGGAACTACTTTCTTTTAGAGATGTTTCACTGCATTAAATGCAACCTTAAATGGATAAAAGTACATGACATTCTTTAATTTACAGGGGAAAAAAAATCATTGTTGGCAAATTGCTGTGGAATAAAAAGAATAAGATTACAGAAAAATCATCAACTTTGGTGTTGTAACAGTAACTCAACTTTAAGTCTTTAAAGTTTTGGGCGGCACGGTGGTGTAGTGGTTAGCACGGTCGCCTCACAGCAAGAAAGTTCTGGGTTTGAACCCAGTGCCCGGCGAGGGCCTTTCTGTGTGGAGTTTGCATGTTTTCCCCGTGTCTGCGTGGGTTTCCTTCGGGTGCTCCGGTTTCCCCCACAGTCCAAAGACATGCGGTTAGGTTAATATGGGACGGCCTTGGGCTGAGGTGCCCTTGAGCGAGGCGCCTAACTCCCAACTGCTCCCCGGGCGCTGTTAGCATGGCTGCCCACTGCTCTGGGTATGCGTGTGTGTTCACTGCTTCAGATGGGTTAAATGCAGAGAGGAAATTTCACAAGTGTGTGATGAATAAAGTTGTGCTTTCTTTTTCTTTAAGTCAAGCCACATCACACCACCCTGTTGTTAATTATTTACCCTCAAGTGACTGATTCCTTACTTCCCTGATGAGCACTGTTTGTATTTAAAATTTCATTTAATACAGTATTTACACTTAGCAGTATACTATTTATATAAAAGACACTAATTCTGACTCTATTTAAAAAGGTAGACTCCCTTTCAGAATTCGCAAATTTAGGCCATAAAAATAATTTTCCGACACCCAATTATTTTTTTTAGTGGACTGAAAGCTACTGAATCCGAATCACAGACTCCTGATTTTATTACTTTTTTCCTAAAAGAACAATTAATTAATTTAGAGCCCTGTGGCTCTAAATTCTCCGCCATTTTTTTCTTGCCTCGCTGTGACCTAAACCAAGATACTACGTCATGCATGACATGGATGACGTCATTCCCCATTCGCAATGCATTGTGGGATACAAGTTTGCAACCTGAGCGAACAATGGAGCACCTGAGTGTGCACATGAAACACGGAAGACCGGCTACATTAACGAGAAGTGAGAAGAAAAGGAAACACAGGACCAAACTAATAAATATTGGCGATCGGATACATCACTCCTTCAATCAAACTTTAGAGATTTTTTTTCTCTCCTTGGGCTCATGTCTGAAACAGGTGGGTTATACAGGAAATTCACGAGATTATGCTAAAAGTCGAGTTTAGGAAAGTCTATTAGTGGCATTAGAAAGATAGAGGAGGGTTCGTATTTCCAAAACTATTACTTCTGATCACCCTGTTTGGCAAAAAACATGAGCAAACACAAAAATCAAAAAGATGAATGTAACAGGCAAGCAGGATCAATGTCACTTTCATTTTTATTTTTTTAACTGTCACTTAACACAAAACACACTTTTCAGCAGTTTCAAAATAAACTTTGTGCCACTGTACTGACGTGATTTCAGTCACTGCGCACACACAGCACCGGTCTCACGCTCCATTCACAAACTGGCGCTTGACCACACCCACGCTGCCACAGTGAAAAAGAACCGTATACAGTCTTGCTCAACGAAATAAACTGCACAGTATGATAGCGAATCGAGGGGTTGTTCACCAGAAGTTGTGCAATATGGTGTATAGTCTAATTACACACATTTTCGCTCAGCAGTCTTCACCATCACAACAATAGAAAAGGACCTTCTATGTACAGGTGCTGGTCATATAATTAGAATATCATGAAAAAGTTGATTTATTTCAGTAATTCCATTCAAAAAGTGAAACTTGTATATTATATTCATTCATTACACACAGACTGATATTTCAAATGTTTATTTCTTTTAATTTTGATGATTATAACTGACAACTAATGAAAATCCCAAATTCAGTATCTCAGAAAATTAGAATATTACTTAAGACCAATACAAAAAAGGATTTTTAGAAATGTTGGTCAACTGAAAAAGTATGAACATGAAAAGTATGAGCATGTACAGCACTCAATACTTAGTTGGGGCTCCTTTTGCCTGAATTACTGCAGCAATGCGGCGTGGCATGGAGTCGATCAGTCTGTGGCACTGCTCAGGTGTTATGAGAGCCCAGGTTGCTCTGATAGTGGCCTTCAGCTCTTCTGCATTGTTGGGTCTGGCGTATCACATCTTCCTCTTCACAATACCCCATAGATTTTCTATGGGGTTAAGGTCAGGAGAGTTTGCTGGCCAATTAAGAACAGGGATACCATGGTCCTTAAACCAGGTACTGGTAGCTTTGGCACTGTGTGCAGGTGCCAAGTCCTGTTGGAAAATGAAATCTGCATCTCCATAAAGTTGGTCAGCAGCAGGAAGCATTAAGTGCTCTAAAACTTCCTGGTAGACAGCTGCGTTGACCTTGGACCTCAGAAAACACAGTGGACCAACACCAGCAGATGACATGGCACCCCAAACCATCACTGACTGTGGAAACTTTACACTGGACCTCAAGCAACATGGATTCTGTGCCTCTCCTCTCTTCCTCCAGACTCTGGGACCTTGATTTCCAAAGGAAATGCAAACTTTACTTTCATCAGAGAACATAACTTTGGACCACTCAGCAGCAGTCCAGTCCTTTTTGTCTTTAGCCCAGGTGAGATGCTTCCGACGCTGTCTCTTGTTCAAGAGTGGCTTGACACAAAGAATGCGACAGCTGAAACCCATGTCTTGCATACGTCTGTGCGTGGTGGTTCTTGAAGCACTGACTCCAGCTGCAGTCCACTCTTTGTGAATCTCCCCCACATTTTTGAATGGGTTTTGTTTCACAATCCTCTCCAGGGTGCGGTTATCCCTATTGCTTGTACACTTTTTTCTACCACGTTTTCCTTCCCTTCACCTCTCTATTAATGTGCTTGGACACAGAGCTCTGTGAACAGCCAGCCTCTTTAGCAATGACCTTTTGTGACTTACCCTCCTTGTGCAAGGTGTCAATGGTCGTCTTTTGGACAACTGTCAAGTCAGCAGTCTTCCCCATGATTGTGTCGCCTACAGAACTAGACTGAGAGACCATTTAAAGGTCTTTGCAGGTGTTTTGAGTTAATTAGCTGATTAGAGCGTGGCACCAGGTGTCTTCAATATTGGACCTTTTCACAATATTCTAATTTTCTGAGATACTGAATTTGGGGTTTTCATTAGTTGTCAGTTATAATCATCAAACTTAAAAGAAATAAACACTTGAAATATATCAGTCTGTGTGTAATGAATGAATATAATATACAAGTTTCACTTTTTGAATGGAATTACTGAAATAAATCAACTTTTTCATGATATTCTAATTATATGACCAGCACCTGTAAACTATCTAATGCACAGGAATAATATTTACATTGTGAAATCAATACATAATTTGTTATGACTAATGAATATTGGCTAGAATACATTTAATGAAAAAGGGACTTCAACAAGATGAGTGACCAGGCTCAAGTTCGCCTCAAAAAGATATATACCTGGGCTAATTGCAGCATGTTCTTCACTAATTACAATATTTACGATAGGGGGAAACATGCTAACCAGCATTTGATGTGTAGGATCCATTGGCTCAGTCATATTTTCTGTCACAACTTGAGTACTTGCACAACTTGAGAACTTGCAATGCGAATGTTATGATTAGCTCCTCGTCTCGCGGCAAAATGATGTAACTGCCCGGTCAATGAAAACTTGCACATGTGCACACTGGACTTCCTCTCTCTGCTTGACTGTGCGAAGCGCGTGTTCTCATGCACATTACTTGCTAGGGAAGCCCCTCAAAATAAATAACTTCCCAGCCACAGAATGGCCTGTTTTGTTTTGAGATATTACAGAAATAAACATATAATATAATTTTTTTCACACCAAATTTCAGAGGGAACTAAATTTCACTGATTTTATGAAATCGAAAGGGCGTCTTGCTTCAACTTATTATTTCATTACTTTTTGTTCTTTGAACACAATGTGACACAGTGGAGAAACTGGGTTAAGGCATCGTACAGAATTAAAGGATTGTAAGATAAATACAGTACTGTGCAAATGTCTTGGGCACCTTATTTGTTTTTTCATCTGAACTTTGTTATAGATTTCTATTTTATGACTTCTACATTATTGAGCCAGTACAAAAACATTTTAGAGTTTCAAACATTTGTTCTCCAGCACTAAATGTTACAGAAAAAAAGAGTTTCTAGCTGAGTAGCATAAGAGACCACTTTTCAGATTAAAAAAGAAAACATAATGAAGGCTACTGGGTTTTGCTGCAAAATTAAGAAGCAAGTATAACAAAGTGTGCAGAAGAACGCTGGTTCTATAAGATGCTCAGTAAAACCTACAGCTCATTTCCTTATAAAACTGCATTCATTGTACCTGAGAATACTATTAAAAAAAACACAAAAAAAACAAAAAACAAAACAAAAAAACACACCAAAGGGACGTCTCGCATCAAATACTGACTGTTTCATTTATTATGGCTTACTGTTTATAGTATTTTTTAAAATGTTGAAACATTTATTTTTAAGCCATTTTGGTCTACAGCATTTCTTTACATGTGCCTAAGACTTTTGCACAGAACTATACATAACTGTACACTCACCTTTGCAATGTCTTGTTTCTCACTAACAACTTCCCCAAAGCCTCTGTTCCTGCACCTCTTAAGTTGTTTCCCTAATAACACAAAGACACATTTTCTAAGGTGATACCTTTGAATACAAATTGTTCCAGAGCAGCTCAGCTGGGTAAAGGTTGGGTTACTGGGCAGGCCAAACCTTTAGAGACATTGTGACCTCTTTCTTCTCTAAAGAGCTCTTGTACTGAATTTAGGTGTGTTTAGGGTTGCTGAAAATCAAACATTACCTGATGTACACTGACACTATGCTGAGTAAGAGAGCTATTCAATTTTCTAAAATCTAATCCTTACCTTAAGATGCAACAGTTTTACTGTGGTGTTGGAACACAGCCCTTTTAGGAGAAGCTTCGTGCCTGTGATTGACAGCAAAGGTGGCATTGAGTATAAAAGACACAAGACTTGCAGTCTGGATGCATCAAATGTGCTTGACACACTACATGGTTGAATGCAAACGTATCAGATATACTGGACCAATTTCTACTGTAACACAGATTAGCTATGAGTAAAGTTCAGGTAGCACCATATCTAGTATTACCAGATTAATTCATATCACAGAAGGTATTACACTTGCCAGCCACTTTATTAGGAACACCCAGGGGTTAAATTGGGCCGGGGCTGTCCAGGGCTGAGCCCCGGCACATAAGCTCGGAGCGGATGGCATATGATCACGCACACATCGAAAGCAACAAACCCTTTTCACGATTTTCAGTTCTGAATAATTAAATATCGTTTTATTAATCAATGAACCCATGACTTTTATGAGATAGATCATAGTTTTCCTGATAAGACGACCTGTTAAAGCTATTTAGAACAGAACTTGCGATCAGAGATTCTGGTTTCTGGAACACTGCGTGGGTTGCCAATTCCGCTTTTTATAAGCGACTTTGGGGTTTCTTTTTTTGTGAGCTCGCTTTAAAAAAAAAAAATCAGAAGTCGTGGTTTGCGGGTTTTTGGGCTTGTGTTTCAGCGTTGTGACTTATTTATAATTTTCTCCATACACCGTCTCCCCTTTTACCTGCATACGATCCTAATCCATCAGAGGTGCTTGAACGAACTGTCTGTGCATTTGGCGAGTTCAATTTCCATAGTCCCCAGTTATCGACAGAAATTAGCCAGGGGGAAGGGGGAGATGTCAGTTAAAGTTAGCTACTGAGATTGACCAAAAGTTGAGCCTAACGTTGCCTCAAGTCAGCTACCTTTGGCAAACATAAACAAAACACTCGTCTTGTGCTCTAGCCTTAATTAACTGTCGATACAGTCAATTTCACTTTTATACAAGAAGGTTAATAAATTGTTTTGTTGTCTTGGATTTTTAGAGGTCAGCAGCTAAAGGTTAAAAATGAGGAAAGCAAAGAGGAGGACGCTTACAGATTTCTTCAAAAGGTGGGCAGATTATCATATTTTTTATTATTAAAAACAAACTATCAAATAATACTGAAGAGGGGAAAAAATAATACTGATCTAAATATGTTTTTATTTTTAGACAGTATGTGTTTAGCAAAACACATACTGTCTAAAAATAAAAACACAACATATTTAGATCAGTATTATTTTTTCCCCTCTTCAGTATTATTTGATATTTTGTTTTTAATAATAAAAAATATAATAATGATTATGTTCACTGTATTGTTAATATTATTAGTGTTTTATTATTTATTGTTAATATTTAATTTAATGTTAATTTATTATTTATTGTTAATATTATTAGTGTATTATTAGTGTAATTATTATTGTTATTATGTATTCAATTATTTATTTGGCATGTGGTGCTTTTTGTATTGTCTAGAACATGCATAAGATGAGCATATTATAGCAGCAAAATAGAAGCACAATCATTTGAATGCAGCAAAACTTTTGCTGCATTCAAATGATTGTGCTTCTATTTTGCTGCTATAATATGCTCATCTTATGTATGTTCTAGACAATACAAAAAGCACCACATGCCAAATAAATAATTGAATACATAATAATAACAATAATAATAAATGCTTCCAATGTTATAGTGTTGTTTGTATTTGGTTGCATTCACTGCATGAATATATTTGATTGACAATTTGACTGACAGTGTTTTGGCATATTTAACATTTATCCTCCAAAATAAATCAACTGTTTTGGTTTAAGATTGTGCAAGCCTTCAAATTTTCTCACTGAACATTTCTCCTTCACATTTTTCACCTGTAGGCATGTGACAAGATTTAACATGATATTGCTCAACCTACCTCTGTAAAGTCAGCTAACAACTTATTAAAATGCACCAGAATTCAGCAAATAACATGTATGATAATAAAAAACTTCTGGGGGAGGACCCCCAGACCCCCCACTAATCATTTCCTTCAAACCAATGTACAACAACCTGTACAATCTGTTACATTGGCCAACCAATCTACATTCAAACTGCCATAATGTGTAGGGGGGCACTACAAGACACACATATGGCCCTTTTCCACTACCCTTTTTCAGCTCACTTCAGCTCACTTCAGCCCGACACGGCTCGCGTTTCGACTACCAAAAACCGGCACGACTCAGCTCGTTTCAGCCCTGCTTAGCCCCTAAAACTCGCACCGTTTTGGAGTGGGGCTGAAGCGAGCCAAACCGTGCTGACTGAGGTTGGGGGCATGAGCAGACACTCCCCTGTGCACTGATTGGTGAGGAGGAGTGTCCTCACATGCCCACACACGCCCCGCGAGCGCGCTGGGATCTGTAAACACCGTAAACCCGGAAGAAGAAGAATTACGAATTACGAGAATTTCTGAAGCCTTATGCGCCTCGCCTCATCTATACGCTCTTGCCAGTATCTGTTGGCGTTGTCGGTGACAACAAGCCACAGCACCAAGACCAGCAACACTAACGACTCCATGTCCTCCATGTTTATTGTTTACTCTCCGGGTCGTGAGACTACCGCTTAAAAGATCACTGAATCAGTGACATACAGAGCATCGTGGACGAGTTCGCGGAGCGCAAGGCTCGTCGTATGCCCTTCAAATAATGCGCGCAGTAGGCTATTGATGTTTTATTATAAGCCATGTACAGTATGTCACCTAATGTTGTTTTGTTTCTGAGTTACATGTTCGTTTGAAGGACTTAATGTACAAAATAACATAGTTGCACCCCGTAGTGTTGAAATTGGTAAACACAGTGCATTCAGTGAGGTTTGCACCGCCCTCCTTTTATTTCTGACTCTTCCTGTCACCGTTGCAACCTCTGAGCGCTCATTCGTATGCCCTTCAAATAATGTGCGCAGTATAGGCTATTGATGTTTTATTATGAGCCATGTACAGTATCCTAATGTTTTTTGTTTCTGAGTTACATGTTCGTTTGAAGGACTTGATGTACTAAATAACATAGTTGCACCCGGTAGTGTTGAAATTGGTAAACACCGCAGTTGCGGACATTTTGTAGCCTAAAACGATGTTATGATAAGCTTTAATAAAGTGCCCGGTCATTTGCCCCGCCCCCGGCCCGGCTCTGACTTGTTCCGCCACTGTCACTGATGTCACTGTTTGCGCTGCTTAACGACATCACGTGACGTCCACCCACTTTCGCTAACTCCACCCAATGTGTCCACCCACTTCCAGCCAGCACGGTTCAGCGCGGTTGTAGTCGAAATGCAACTCCAACAGCCCCACTCAGCTCGACTCGGCACGGCACGGCTCAGCCGCGTTTGTAGTGGAAAAGCGGCAATAGGCCTACAACACACAGATAAGGTGTATATCTCTGTGCAATATGATATGGTTATCAAATTAGAGGGTTATTTTCCAAAAAGTATATTGGGGCAGGGCGGCGGGGGCAGGGGCGGGTACGAGGCAGAGCCCCCCCACATAACCAATCCCAATTTAACCCCTGGGAACACCCATCCACCTGCTGTTTTATGCAGTTATCTAATCAGCAGTACAATGCATAAAATCAAGCCAAGAAGCCTTTATTTGTCACACATACACTCAAGCACAGAGTGAAATTCCTCCTTTGCATTTAACCCATCTAAAGCAGTGAACACACACACGAGTAATGAGCATGCATGCACATACACACGTGGGTAATGAGCGTACAGGGTTTCCCATACATAGACCATTGCGTGGCGCAGCGCCACACAATGGATTCCTAGTACCACACAATCAGACTCGCGATTTTGGAAAAAAAAATTCCGTTGCGTATCGTTCTGTTCATTCATAGTGCTCTTTCTTTTCGTTCGCGCGCGCGCACACAGAGACAGACGGAGAGGCGTGCTAATTAAAAATAACCAGGGATGAGAATTTTCTGCCGATCGGCGGATTTCCGACTTCAGACCAAAATGATCGTTTTTGAGATCGATGTAAATCCATTGAGAAATTCTGGGAGGGGGGGGGGGGGTTATGGTTAACGATCTGTGGTCAGCTTATAACGCAGACATCCCAAGTGTCCCGGAAGTTCCGGGAGTCTCCCGCATATTGGTCGTGGCTCCCTGATGCCCGCACATTGGAGAATATCTCCCGGAATCTAGAGCAAGCGAGCAAGCGCGTGCACGCGAAACATTAACGTCTGCCTCGCGCATATGACGGAGTGCGCGAGGGAGCGCGAGAGAGAGCGCATGCTAGACAAAGAGCATCCTGATTGGGTTACTCAGCAAAATAAGCCAATCAGCTTTCAGTGTGGGCGGGCTTCTCTTTTCACGAGGACCGAATCTTTCAGAGTCAGTGCAGCCTACAGGATCAGCATGGCAGAGAGAGAGAGAGCGCGCGCCCCAAAAAACCAAAATACAAAACCCACTTCACCTCAGATTACACAAAAGAATCTCCCTGTCTAATAATCTCCCTGTCTAATAAGGGTCAACAATAATGACAGTTTCGCGTGATGTACTGTTTGCAGCAGTGATTTCAGCATTGCCCATGGTGGCTTAAATGATTGTAAAGGACATGTTGAGGTGAGGAGTGTCATTTCATGTGCATTATATTTAGGTCTACAACAGGCTGGCATGAAAAGACCAAACTTACTGAAGATTTCCGTAAAGTAACAATGTATGAATATACATCATATATATCACATATATCAAATACACGTCATATACAAGTGTGTATCTTTTATAAATGGGGTTAGCTTATCTAATGTAGCATGTTGGGGAGAATCATAGTATCATATCTATCTCATCTCATCTCATTATCTCTAGCCGCTTTATCCTGTTCTACAGGGTCGCAGGCAAGCTGGAGCCTATCCCAGCTGACTACGGGCGAAAGGCGGGGTACACCCTGGACAAGTCGCCAGGTTATCACAGGGCTGACACATAGACACAGACAACCATTCACACACACATTCACACCTACGGTCAATTTAGAGTCACCAGTTAACCTAACCTGCATGTCTTTGGACTGTGGGGGAAACCGGAGCACCTGGAGGAAACCCACGCGGACACGGGGAGAACATGCAAACTCTGCACAGAAAGGCCCTCGCTGGCCACGGGGCTCGAACCCAGACCTTCTTGCTGTGAGGCGACAGCGCTAACCACTACACCACCGTGCCGCCGTATCATATCTATATTTCTGATAAAATTTTAGGTATGATACCGTGTATAACTCTCCTACTTATTGCCCATTTCACAGGGGGACGAAATTGCTGGCATGTGCTGCGTGGGAGCGTCTGCCCAAACTTTAGTCTGAGATGAACTTATAGTTTTTGATTTAAAAAAAAAAATTCCAATATGTAATGCCCATTGTACATGCCTGTTCTTTAATTCAAAATCACCATCTTGATCTTAAAATTGACCATATGGTATCTGTATTACATTACACAACATCCTGTCCAGGTAAAACCTAGTACACACAACAGTTGAAAGGGAAGTGATAATTGATGTTGAATGTTGCCTGCTTAATATGCAAGACCTCCTACTACCATGATAACATCAGAAGAAAGCTTAAGAGAATTATATGATAGAACTTTTTTCTGGTTTGCACTTCATTTTAAAGGATTAGAGTATTCAAAGACATGAATAGCAAAAATGCAGAAATATAATACTGTAGAGCTCGTTTATATTAAAAGGTGCATTGATTTTTTGAAATCATCAAATGTGAATTGATTAAAAAATATAGCTGCAAGCAGCAATGTGGGGGCCAAGCAGTATAGGTGCGATGGATTCGTCTTGACCCAAGGATTCCAGAGATAGTTGAATTTTGTTTCTACCCAAAAAGCATCATGAGATATGAGCCAAAAGTCATTTTCCCTATTTATAGCGCCCCCTAGCGGCCAATTTGTTCCAAATGTTTTGTGGGCCTTTTTGGAGGAGTGTGGCATAATGCCACCAAGTTTCGTTAAGATACACCAAAGGGCGGCCAAGATATGAGCACACTTCCTGTTTCGCGTCTGCGCAGCCAATTTTGATTGGCTGCCATGGCAAAACGCTTATGAAATTCAAAACACTGAGCATAACTTTTGTGCGGCTTGGTCCACTTATCCTACATACCAAGTCTGGGAAAAATTGGTCAAAAATTGAGGGAGGAGAAGCATTTTAATTGATTTTCATAAAATTCAAAATGGCGGGAAAACTATCTTGGCGACAAATGACGTCATAGGGTGCGTTGGATTCGGCATGGCCCAAGGATTCCAGTGATACCAAGTTTTTGAAAATCGGACATACGGTTCAAAAGTTACAAGCAGAAATGTACTTGAAACTTTCACCTGCTGGTGGCGCTAGAGGGTTGGGGTGGGGACATTAAAATTTCTTGAAGGCAATCATGAGACTGTCTAGAATGTGGGTGCAAACCACTTTTTTGGGAAAATCCGACTAAATTTGCAGAAGGAGAAGCATTTTATTGATTTTCACAAAATCCAAAATGGCGGACATTCTATTCTGGTGGACATGACGTAACAGGGTGCGTTGGATTCGTCTTGGCCCAAGGATTCTAGGGATACCAAGTTTTTGACAATCGGGCGTACGGTTCAAAAGTTACAAGCAGAAACGTACCTCAAATTTTGACCTGTTGGTGGCGCTAGAAGGTTTGAGTTGGGGATCTGGATTTTTTTGTGGGGAGTCCTGGGATAGACTAGAATCTGTGTGAAAATTTTGAAAACATTCCTATGAAGGGTTGCCGAGATATGAGCTCACTTCCTGTGTGGCGACTTTTGGGACGCCTTTGATTGGCTGTCACGGCCAAACGATAAGAGATATCAAAAATCTTTGCATGTTTTGTGTGAGGCTCAGTCCAAAGATGTTATATACCAAATTAGAGAAAAATTGGTCAAGAATTGAGGGAGGAGTAGCATTTTTAGTGTTTTTGACAAAATTCAAAATGGCAGGAAAACTATCCGGCGGAAAATGACGTCATAGGGTGCGTTGGATTCGTCTTGGCCCAAGGATTCCAGTGATACCAAGTTTTTGACAATCGGGCGTACGGTTCAAAAGTTACAAGCAGAAACGTACCTCAAATTTTGACCTGTTGGTGGCGCTAGAAGGTTTGAGTTGGGGATCTGGATTTTTTTGTGGGGAGTCCTGGGATAGACTAGAATCTGTGTGAAAATTTGAGCATTTTCCTACGTACGGTTCTATGGGCTGCCATAGACATCCCTAAGGAGAAAGTTGAATTGGGTATAATAATAATAAGAAAACCTACAAACACATTAGGGGCCTTCACCAGCTTCGCTGCTTGGCCCCCAACAAGTCTCTTGTACCATATTAATCATTTTCACCTGGTAGTCCACCAAGAAGGGGAATTTATTTCCAAATACATTGCAACTTTTTGCTGATAAAATTAATGGTTTTGGGGTTAAAAAAAAAAAGCCAAAAATCATTAGCTCCCTGCCCCTGGGCCCCACTGGGTGCCTGCAGCCCCCAAACCCCCGGCTTTTTTCAGACTTTAATATTTTTCCATTCTCATCCCTGAATAACGCAGCCTTCCCGATTCGCCTTCCGACCCCTTATTTTAAAAGGTAGCCTACGTCGTGCTCGTGATGAGCTTTATCATAGCCTTCTTGGCTTACAGGAAACGGACATCCCTGAGTCAGGCTATAAACCAATTTTGATGCATACAGTAGCAGCTTGACGCGAGGAACCGGCCTTATTGCATTATCCTGTTTATCCCGCTTCAGCATTCATGCAAGCAGGGGCGCCGCTAGAAATCTTGGGCCCTATGAAAGATTACAATTTAGGGCCCCCCGGTAAAATTTTCAAGCTCAAGCAACTGAATTTGAAGTCTGTTTTTGGCTGGCACTTTTACTTTACTACGCGTGTGATCAGCTACCTAGCAAGTTTAGGTGATACAATTATTTGGTATATGAACATTTTAAATGCAGAACTGTCAGAATTAGACTGAATAGACTGTTGCCTTAAAATGAACATTCCATGATATATATGGAAGATATATATATATATATATATATTTTTTTTTTTTTTTTCCTTTTATGAGCAACTATTATTAGGCCACTCAGTAGCCTATGGAGTTCATTCAATCCAAATGTTTGTGTTGAGAGAAATTGCATGCATCACTGTATCAGTATGGATTTATAACATTCTGTATGCACATTATGGATACTCCAGAGCCCTCCAGCAAACATCATCAATAATCAGGATTAAAAAATGTATTCCTTTGTTTCCTCCATTTATTGACTTATTGTATGTGATCAAATCTATGCCTTGATGAATAACTACACTAGTTTTTTGATACAATCACATACACTGCAAGAAATCCACTAAGTGTTTTTGGTTTCTTTTAGGCATCACACATTTATTAGAAAACACAGCAAATGTTCAAATATTCAAGTTAAATACCTAGCAACAGTATCAATAAATCCACACATGAACAATAGCAATGATATCTATGACCACAGCTAATGTGCAAAATATTAAAGTTAAATACTTAACAATATCAACAAATCCACACATGAACAATGGCAAAACATCTAGACTTAATTATACAATAAAGATACCTATGAAAAAAGGTGATTTTTTTTTCACACACAGTGTGATATCCGGACTTCATAATTTATCACACCTGCTCCTGCTTAGCAACTTCTAGAATGTACACCTCTGTTGCGCGCAGAGAGAAACTGACAGCTGCTCTAAACTGCGCTAATCCCGCTCCCAGAATCAGACTGTACCATTAGTAAAAAGGGTGGAGGGGTGAAATGACAATATCATAAATAATTCAAGAAAAATGTTATAGCAAATCATAACCATGTATAATTTGCATATTTTAACAGATGAAATGAAATATTTTATTTCAAAAACTTACACAAGGCAATACTATTAAAATAATATTAATATCCCTCACAGGGCCCCCCTGTCAGTGCCAGGCCCTTAGAATCGTCCTAACTTTCCCCCCCTAGCGGCGCCCCTGCATGCAAGTTTATTAATAATGGCTTGACATTCACAATAAATAAGGATTTCCCACTAGCCTAAATAAAATGTTATACTCGCAGGGATGCCTAGTTGATGCTATCTGAAGCATAAAATCTGAATATTTTAAGAAACAGCTTTATTAGCTTTATTGGCGAAGTAGCTAAACCATCACTGCACTGGATTTCTCAGCTATGAATAGGGTAAGCACATAGAAATTCAGTATTCCTTTATTTTTTTGATGTAATGGAAATTTAGTGCTTTGATGAAGAAAATGTACTTTATCCATAGATTAAAACAGACCTCAGGAATAGGCTCCAAGGGGAACACCTGGCAGCCTGCTTACGAATCTCCATAAATGGTCCTGAACCCAATGACTTCCCTTACGATAGGGCACTTGAATTTTTTTTCAGGAAGCCATGCAGAATTAAATGCTCTGATAGGGCATGCAGGCTTTGCACCAATTAGGGTAATGCTTTTTCATTATTGTTAGTTGCCTTGGTGTTACCTTAAGTGGTTTCTTGCATCTAATTATGATATTTTATTATTATTTTGTTACATTATACTATTTATTTCATTTTAGTATTGGTTGAAGTAAGTGTTGAGTTCAATATTTAAAATAAAAACCTCCAGCTTGTTTTTTGCGATTTATTCCTTGAATGTCAACTAAAGAATGATTGAAAGATTGCCACCAAAAAGGCAAAAAACTAAACTTTAACTTCAGTTTTGGTGAGTAATTTTCATAAATTTAAAAGACATGTTTTCCACCAACATCAAGCCCAGCAAACTAATGGCCTGCCCTGTAATGTAAAGTTGGGTCGAGGAATGAAACCAGGCAGGGTTCTGGGGAAAATTGTTTTAGCTGTCTTCTCTTAAAGAACTTAAAAGAATTTAGATTGAACTGAATAATCTCAAATGCTTCTTGTAGCTTTAAAATAGTCCCAGCAGGTGACTCTGAAGAAAAATACTGTGTGTTTGAACACCGCCCGCTGTAAACACTTTGCATACACCCCAATGACCGACTCCACCGACCGCTACGACACCACCGCACACGATTCCCTCATCGGCACAGTGGAGCACCACAAATTGCTACCTGGTCTGTGGGAAACACTGGTGTACACGCACACACACACACACACGCACACACACACTAGTGAGCAATGAGCGTATACACACACACACTGGGCAGTTATGCTACAGTTGGGGGTTAGGTGCCTACGGTCAATTTAGAGCCACCAATTAGCCTAACCTGCATGTCTTTGGACTGTGTGGGAAACCAGAGCACCTGGAGAAAACCCACGCAGACACGGAGAGAACATGCAAACTCCACACAGAAAGGGCCCCGTCATCCGCTGGGCTCAAACCGAGAACCTTCTTGCTGTGAGGCAACAGTGCTAACCACTACACTACCATGATGCCCATGATTTTGTATCATGAAGATACAAATCAAGAGCTTCAATTAATGTTCACTTCAAACATCACGATGGGAAAAACTGTGATCTCAAAGTGTGACTTTCAATGTGGCATGGGTGTTGGTGCCAGATGGACTGGTTTGAGTATTTCAGAAACTGCTGATTTCCTGGGGTTTTCACACACAACAGTCTCCACAGTTTACACAGAATGGTGAAAAAAAAAAAACACCAAGTGAGCGACAGGTCTGTGGGTGGAAACGCCTTGTTGGCAAGAGAGGTCCGAGGAAAATGGTCAGATTGGCTCAAGCTGCCAGGAAGGTTATAGTAACTCATAAGTCTTTACAACCGTGGTGAGCAGAAAAGCATCTCAGCATGCGACAGCAGTAGACCACATTGGGTTCCACTCCTGCCAGCCAAGAACAGGAATCTTAGAATCAAGAACAAGTTCTTATTAAAGTGGCTAGTGAGTGTATATCTATTGCTGATCACATTTAGTTCATAGCATCTTCACTTCATTACCACTCACCTTCCTCGCTAAGCATGCAGTCGCTGAGGATGAGCTCAGTGAACAGTGTATCTTTCTGCAGTGTCTTGCCCAACATGGAGCAGGTCTCCACTGTCAGATTCTGGCCACTCAGGTCCAGTTTGGTGACACCGGCGACAGCCCAGACCTCCTGCAGCTGAGCCAGGACAGACTCCTGGGGCTCCACGCCTGCTTCCTTACACAGATGCTGGTAGGTTCGTCTGAAACCCTCCATCATTGAATGAGGACAAGCGTCTCAGTGTGCGTGTCTCATTCACTTTTGTACCCACAAACGGTGCTGCAGAAAAAGAGGAAAAAAAAAAAAAAAGACATGGAATATTTTGATGGCATTGTCCCTTCCCACCACTTCTTTACATGATCACTCAGGTTTGATTGCATTTGAGTGACAGCCTCTTGGTGGTGTCACATTCTTACTCTCCATTTTATTCATATATACCCTTTTAAATCACTACAGGATAAGAGCATACCTAATGTTCTGTTCTACTCTTTTCTCTCTCTCCCCCCCACATTCTTTTTGTTAATGTGTTTTTATTTCAAGTTCAAACAATGCAAACACACAAACAGTAATGGCCAATTTTTTTTAATTAAAAATAGATAGATAGATAGATAGATAGATAGATAGATAGATAGATAGATAGATAGATAGATAGATAGATAGATAGTGTTGATATAATATACACACAAAGTTAACAGTTATATATCATATTTGGATACATGGCTTACACTTGTGTTCAAAATAATAGCAGTCCAACACAACTAACCAGATCAATCACTGTTTTTGGTGGAAATTATATTACTACATGGCAAATAATTTACCAGTAGGTGTAGTAGAGTCATAGAAAACCAACAGACCCAACATTCATGATATGCATGCTCCTGAGTCTGTGTAATTGAATAATTAAGTGAAAGGGACGTGTTCAAAATAATAGCAGTGTGGAGTTCAATTAGTGAGATCATTCATTCTGTGAAAAAACAGATGTCAATCAGGTGGCCCTAATTTAAGGATGAAGCCGGCACATGTTGTACATCCATTTCTCTCTGAAAACCTGAGAAACATGGGTCGTTCCAGACATTGTTCAGAAGAACAGCGTGCTTTGATTAAAACGTTGATTGGAGAGGTAAAACATATACTGTAAAGAAGTGCAGAAAATGATGGGCTGCTCAGCTAAAATGATCTCCAGTGCTTTAAAATGGACAGCAAAACCAGAGAGACGTGGAAGAAAACAGAAGACTACCATTCGAATGGATTGAAGAATAGCCAGAATGGCAAAGACTCAGCCAGTGATCAGCTCCAGGGTGATCAAAGACGGTCTGAAGTTACCTGTGAGTACTGTGACAATTAGAAGATGCCTGTGTGAAGCTAATCTATCGGCAAGAAGCCCCCGCAAAGTTCCACTGTTAAAAAAAAAAAAAGATGTGCTGAAGAGGATACAATTTGCCAAAGAACACATCGACTGGCCTAAAGAGAAATGGAAAAACATTTTGTGGACTGATGAAAGTAAAATTGTTCTTTTTGGGTCCTAGGGCCGCAGACAGTTTTTCAGACGACCCCCAAACACTGAATTCAAGCCACAGTACACTCTGAAGACAGTGAAGCATGGTGGTGCAAGCATCATGATATGGGAATGTTTCTCTTACTGTGGTGTTGGGCCAATTTATCGCATACCAGGGATCATGGATCAGTTTGCATATATCAAAATACTTGAAGAGGTCATGTTGCCTTATGCTGAAGAGGAAATGCCCTTGAAATGGGTGTTTCAACAAGACAACGACCCCAAACACACCAGTAAGCGAGCAGCATCAGGGTTCAAGACCAACAAAATGAAAGTTATGGAGTGGCCAGCCCAATCCCCAGACCTTAATCCGATAGAAAACTTGTGGGGTGACATCAAAAATGCTGTTTCTGAGGCAAAACCAAGAAATGCAGAGGAATTGTGGAATGTTGTCAAATCATCCTGGGCTGGAATACTTGTTCACAGGTGCCAGAAGTTCTCAGAAACTGTGGTTATACAACTAAATATTAGTTTAGTGATTCACAGGAATACTAAATCTTTAAGATTTTTTCAGTTTATACAGTAAATATTTGGAGTTTGTAATGAAAAATGCAGACACTTATTTTTTTGAACAGCCCAATGTTCCTTTTTCTTCATTTTCTGTAAAGTAATTAAAATATTCATACATTTTTCTTCATGTTTTGATGTAGAATATAATGTGCAGTGTTCCCAATGCATGGAAATAAAAACTATTATAAGGATTTTGAGCTTTACTCACGTTTTTAAACACACTGCTATTATTTTGAACACAACTGTATGTACAAAAATAATTTCATTAAGTCCTTGAAGAAAGCTATAGCAGCTGACCAGTTATTGATTGATTGTGGTGTGGCTTTATGAAATCTAGCTGTAGCACGCTCCAAAATCAAAACATCCAAAAAGTAGGAACGCCAGACAGATGACAGATGAATATCAGGTTCAAACAAACCTTTTAAAATTGTCTTTTTTGAAGTGGTCATAGCCACTGCCATTAATATCCTTTTCTGTTGTAAACTAAGCATTAAACTAGAGTCATCTGCTAGTAAAGGTAAACCTGGGCATAAAAGGATATCAATCATTTAAAAATTTTGAAAGTGCTTTAACCACATATTTCCACAACTTCACAATGGAATAGCATTCCTCAAACATACGCATCCCCAGTAGAACCTGTACTGCATTTATTACAAAATTTGTAATTTGACAGTTTCATAAAAAAAAAAAAGCTCTGCATGGTGTTACGTAGACCCTATGGGCAAACTTAAAGTGTATTAACTGATGAGCCAGACATTTGGATGATGAGAAAATATTGCTCCAGACAGTTTCTCAGTGAAGTTCCACACTACGTGCGTCAAATTCCCTGAACCAAACTGAAACAGTGCCTATGTCACGACATTTAAGTGTAGCAAATAAATCATACAAATAAGACACCAAACCCCTGGTTGATTTAAATTTCTGCAGGTGTTCAAGGAGGGGATGATTATCTAAGTGGCTATCCCATGGAACACCATATGCCCTAAACACAGAGTGTAGCCTAAGATATAAGAAATAAGATGTACCAGGGAGAGAGGAGGAGTTGCAAAGGTCCTGAAAGGAGCGTAAACCATCAGGAGTTGAAAATATCATTCAGAGCATGAACATTTTTATCTGACCAAGAAGGAAAAACAAAAGGTTTAGAGCCTGTTAAGAGATGGTTGTTGTGCCATAAGAGAGGATCTATGAAATTTGTCGTAATACCCAAGGAACTTGCAGGATTGTTTCCATACAGTGGTTCTTGAAAGTTTGCGAACCCTTTAGAATTTTCTATATTTCTGCATAAATGAGACCTAAAACATCAGATTTTCACACAAGTCCTAAAAGTAGATAAAGAGAACCCAGTTAAACAAATGAGACAAAAATATTATACTTGGTCATTTGTTTATTGAGGAAAATTATCCAATATTACATATCTTTGAGTGGCAAAAGTATGTGAACCTTTGCTTTCAGTATCTGGTGTGACCCCCTTGTGCAGCAATAACTGCAACTAAACATTTCGGGTAACTGTTGATCAGTCCTGCAAACTGGCTTGGAGGAATTTTAGCCCATTCAGTTCATGGACAGATGTCCTGACATTTTCCTTTAGAATTTGCTAGCATAATTCAGAATACATTGTTCCATCAATGATGGCAAGCTGTCCTGGCCCAGATGCAGCAAAACAGGCCCAAACCATGATACTACCACCACCATGTTTCACAGATGGGATAAGGTTCTTATGCTGGAATGCAGTGTTTTCCTTTCTCCAAACATAACGCTTCTCATTTAAACCAAAAAGTTCTATTTTGGTCTCATCTATCCACAAAACATTTTTCCAATGGCCTTCTGGCTTGTCCATGTGACCTTTAGTAAACTGCAGATGAGCAGCAGTGTTCTTTTTGGAGAGCAGTGGCTTTCTCCTTGCAGCCCTCCCATGCACACCATTGTTGTTCAGTGTTCTCCTGATGGTGAACTCATGAACATTAGCCAATGTGAGAGAGAGAGAGAGAGAGAGAGGCCTTCAGTTGCTTAGAAGTTACCCTGGGGTTCTTTGTGACCTCGTCGACTATTACATGCCTTACTCTTGGCGTGATCTTTGTTGGTCAACCACTCCTGGGGAAGGTAACAATGGTCCTGAGTTTCCTCCATTTGTACACAATCTGTCTGACTGTGGATTGGAGGAGTCCAAACTCTTTAGAGATGGTTTTGTAACCTTTTCCAGCCTGATGAGCATCAACAACGCTTTTCTGAGGTCCTCAGAAATCTCCTTTGTTCGTGCCATGATACACTTACACAAGCGTGTTGTGAAGATCAGACTTTGATAGATCCCTGTTCTTTAAATAAAACAGGGTGCCCACTCACACCTGATTTCAATCAATGGGATGACAAACACCTGACTCTAATTTCACCTTCAAATTAACTACTAATCCTAAAGGTTCACATACTTTTGCCACTCACAAATAAGTAATATTGGATAATTTTCCTCAATAAATAAATGACCAAGTATAATATTTTTGTTTCATTTGTTTAACTGGGTTCTCTTTATCCACTTTTAGGACTTGTGTGAAAATCTGATGTTTTAGGTCATATTTATGCAGAAATATAGAAAATTCTAAAGGGTTCACAAACTTTCAAGCACCACTGTATCTGATGGTAGAGTCAGTGCAGCAAGACTGGCCAGATTTTATATATTTCTGCTCCTTTTACTTCAAGAGTTATTGATTCAAATCTCTCCTGTTGCTTTTACAGACCATTATTTAGTTTTAATGGAGCTTTTTTTTTTATCTCCCACTGGAAATCCAAAGTCCTTTCGGCATTTTAATGTTATTACATGATCTTAACTTTCGTGAAAATTTAAACTATTTTGGACCTAATGGAGATCTAGGAAGGACACCTTTCCTTCACTTACTCAGTGGTGGGAGGTAGAAAAGGCTCAAATTAGAGTTTTCTGTCAGCAGTACTCATCCAATTCCACAACTAATATCAAGAGAGCTGTCCAGAAACTGCACAAACTCTCTATTTCACAAACTGATCAGCAAAAAAATGATGAATTAAACTTCAAAAGACAGGTACTCAACTCTCTCCTGCAAGACAGAGCTAAAGGAGTATTAGTCCGAGCACATTTTACCAGACTTCAAGAGATGGATACACCAACCTCCTTTTTTAATTTGGAGAAGTCTGCTGTTCAGAAGAAACACAAATGGTCTGTTTTCATCTCCCAAATGGAAACATAACTACAGACCCAGCTGAGATGAAGTATGCAGTGAACTTTTATACAGACCTGTTCAGAGCAGACAGCTGCAATGTGGACTCTGCTGCAGAGCTTCTGTAGGGGCTTCCTCAGCTGAGCTTAGAAGACCAGAACACACTGAATGCAGGAATAACTTTGGATGAACCGATTGCTGCAGTGTCTCAGATAGCACTAGGCAAGACTCCAGGACTAGATGGTCTTCCTTCAGACTTTTTTTTTTTTTAACACTTCTGGGCAATACTGGGACGGGACCTTTTGGCCGTTGTTAAAGAGTGTTTTAAAAAAGGGAAACTTCCAGCTTCCTGTAGGTGAGCAGTTCTCTCACTGCTGCCTAAGAAGGGAGACTTAGCCCTTTTAAAAAAAATGGAGACCTGTAGCTCTTTTATGTACAGACCATAAGATCCTTTCTAAGGTTTTATCAAATAGATTAAATATTTTATTGAGTTGTTGATTAGTGCAGATCAGTCTTACTGTATCCCGGACAGATCAATGTTTGATAATTTATTTTTAATACGAGATGTATTTGATGTCTGTAAATTGTGCAATGTCAACGTCAGCATCATATCTGTTGAAAGCTTTTGATTGTGTAGATCATGGTTTTCTCTTTTCTACCCTGCAGGCTTTTGGCATTGGGGGGAGGTTTTTTTAATCTTGGGTGAAACTGCTGTATACCGAGGCTTGTTGTTTAGTGAAGGTAGGGGGAGGGTTGAGCTGCCCTGTGCCAGTTAGGAGAGGGATCAAACAGGGCTGCCCCATCTCAGGCCAGCTCTACAGTACTGTCATAGGCCCTGTAGTCTGCTCCTCAGCCTATGTCTACCAGAGCTAGCTCAGAGCCACTCTAGTTGTATCAGCTTATGCAGATAATGTCAGTGTTCTTATCCAAGATCAGAGAGACATCCAAGAACTTAAAGAAAGCTTGGCTGTGTATGAAAAGGCTTCCTCCACCAAGGTCAACTGGGATAAATGTGAAGCCTG
>NC_083582.1:22877963-23035463 GCF_027579695.1 Neoarius graeffei | reverse complement strand
TATTTATATATTGTTGCCTAATTAACTTGGGTTTTCTTATAGAAAAACAACCATTTATTCATACATGCTTTGTTGTAGAAAAACAGGCATTTATTCATACATTTATGTTTGTATGTTTTTAAAGGTTTTTCACCTTCTAACTTCGGCTTCAAGCTCCAAGCTTCTAGCTTCTACTTCTGATTCTACCTCTGATTCTACTTCTGATTCTAACGTCAGTTCCACTGAAAACCAATAAAATACAAGACGAGTGGAATCCTGTGTCCGAGTCCTTCCCTTTCAAGTGTGGGAAACCCTGATGGTCACATACACTTGACAGTGAAAAACCGATGCACCAGTGGAAACTGACGACTGCCAGAAAACTGCCAGTGAATCACCGCTGCACCAGTGCATTAAACTGAAACCAGTGACCAAGAAGCAAGACTCCACTCGTGCCACAACCCAACAGAGAGGGAAGACACTTCACCTGGGGGCCTGGAGGATAAAGCTTGAAGTCATCTGGAAAAAAGAAACGAAATGGCGAAGTCATTAGAAGAACTGAAAACAGAGCGAACCACAGCCAAAAGACTTTTCTCCCGTCTTGCTAACTGCATTGCAAGAACACACTCAGAGATGACTGTGGAGGAGCTAAAGCAAAACTTCAACAAGCTTACAGCAGAAAGCTCGAGACTCATGGAGGCGAATGAAGAGATTGAGGCCGCCTACATGGCAGAAGCGGACGCAGCCGCTGTAGAGGATCTGGGCGCCGAGAAGAAAGCCGACCTGGAGAAGATAGAGGCATACTGTAAGCAGAGGATTAAAGAAGCAAAGCTCCTAATTCAACAAACACTCTGGGAATCGTATGGGGAGAAAGAGCTGCCCCTTGCTCTATACATCGCTGAAGCTGACTGCAAGAGCGTCTCCTCTGCCCAGCTTGACGTGACTCTGGAGGCATATGAGTTCATGCTGAAGCACTTTGAGACGTTGGTGCTGAAGGCAAAAGAAGCGCACCGTGACTGGAACCGCTGGGCTCCCGCTGCAGAGCAAAGAGACTTTGATCAACGCATGACAGAGCTCGAAGTGCAACTTCCCCAGCTGGTGTCGCGCAAGGCCGCCTTCATCAAAGCTGCAAAAATCAAGACAGAATCTGAAGAGCCCACTGTCCACCGTACAGCTCCAGTGCCAGCAATAAAGCTGAAAGCCACAGCCCTTCCAAAGTTTGCTGGCAACCGGCGAAGTTACTACAGGTGGAAGAAGGAGTGGGAAGCTCTACAGAAGCAGGGTGAACCGACAGGGTCTAGAGAGGTCAAGAAATTCCAGCTGCTCGACAGCATCGATGAAAAGGTGGCCGAAAACCTACACCTGTCGACCTACAGCTCCTCAAACGAAATCTTCAGAGTCCTGGATAACCGGTTTGGGAACCAAGCCAACATTGCTCTCGAGATCATTGAAGATCTACAAGCAACTCCTGCAGTCAAAGCCGGCCAGCCAAGAAGAGTCATCGAGCTCATCCAAACAGTGGAAAAAGCTCTCTACGACTTAAATGAACTGGACAATGCCGAGGCCATAAAGAACCCCATTGTGACCAAATCCATTGAGGGCAAGCTTCCAGAAACTTTAAAGAAAGACTGGCTCACCTATGCTGCTGACGTGAGTAACGCTGTGGACCATCACAACCGCTTTGACAAGCTGCTGGCTTACCTAAAGTCACAGGAAGCTATATATGAGCAACTTGACCAGCTGAAAGATGGCGTTGAACCTGCCAAGGACAAGACCAAGTTCCTGAAGCAAGCCAGAACAAAAGCAACCAACAGTCCGGCAGTGTCATCCAACAGTGACGCAGCAGGCTGCATCGTCTGTGGTGACCCAAAGCACAGAAGAAAACTGTACTTCTGCAGAAAGTTTAGAACCAACCTAAAGCCATCGGAGAAGAGGGATGCAGCACAACAACTCGGTGCCTGCAAAAGATGCCTCGAAGTCCACACTGGTGAAAGCTGCAAGAAAACCACTTACCTGTGCGGGAATCCAGAATGCAAAGATCAACACCACTTCCTCCTCTGTCCAGTTACCAGACCCCAGTCCCAAAGAACACCCAAGTTCAGTCCAGTGAGGGCTGAGGGCAGAAGACTCACTGAAACCCAGGAGCAGTTCCTCTCCAAACTCACACCAGAGCTGGCACAACAGTGTCGAGATGCCTTCTGCAACATAGCGTCCAGGGCATTCAACTCCAGTGCTGCTGAGAGAGGTCTTCTAGATGAACACTGCCTCACCGAGTACCCAGTCATCCTAATGCTCCTCAATGTCACTGCTAATGACGGACAGAGTGTCGGGACCCTCATCGACCTGGCATCAGACACAAACTACATAACGCACAAAGCTGCAAGCAAGTTGAACCTGAGAAGTGAAGACGTTACGCTGGAGGTTCATGGCGTTGGAGGGATGAAGGTGTCTGTTGCAACCAAGCGCTATTTGCTGAAGATACGAGTCAGCACCCCAAGAGGGACACTCAAAGCACACCAACTTATCTGCTATGGACTTGACAAAATAGCGGAAGTCCACAGACATGTCCCGGCGAAAAAACTGCAGAAAATCTTCTCAGACATCTCCCTGGAAGATCTGGCAAGACCAAAGGAGATCCAACTCCTCATCAGCCACAAAGAAGGGCAGCTGGTACCCCAGAAGGTTCGTTCCGTCGGTGACTTGGTGCTCTGGGATGGCCCGCTTGGCAAAACCATTGGAGGCACACACCCGGACCTCTTTGAGGAAGTCACCTTAATGGCCCACAACTCCAAGACTCATTTTGCAAGATCCATGCGCACTGCAGCTGTCATTGGAGACAAGCCTGCTGGTTGCATAGCCCAAGTTGCCATGCGAGAGACCGCCAGCCTGCCTTCATTCAACCACTTCAAAGAAGAGAGACGTGTCCTCGAAGAGGATGCCTACGTCGATGACATATTGACTTCCCACAACAACCTCGACCACCTGAAATGCCTCACATCCAACATTGAGCAGATCCTTCAAGCAGGAGGGTTCTTCATGAAGCCCTGGATCTACTCGGATCAAAGTGGGAGGAGCAAGTCGAGAGGTGAGAAGATCGAGTCAAACACCATGATCCTGCCAAACCAACTCACCGAAGAGGATAACAAAGCCCTGGGCCTCGGCTACACCATCGACGATGACAAGTTACATGTCATGGTTGCAGTGAACTTCTCCAAGAAGAGGAAGAAAATGTGCCTCGGCCAGGACTTGTTGAAAGAACAAGTGAGAGAACAAACCCCCCTTGACCATAAAGGTGACCCTGTGAAAGCAGAAGTGTGCGGAGCAGTCTTTGCAGCACGGCTGAAGAATTACTTCCAAAAGCACTGCCGAATCGAGGTCAAGAGGTGGTATCATCTAGTCGACAGCCAGACCATCTTGGGTGCCATACAGCGTGAAAGTTATGGATACCAAACCTTCTACGCAAACAGAGTTGGTGAGATCCAGAGCAGCACTGACATCCGAGATTGGTGGTGGATTCCAGGTGCCGAGAACATTGCAGATATTATCACCCGAGGGGCCAGTCCTGATGACCTAATCGAGAAATCCAAGTGGCAGTCAGGTCCGCAGTTCCTTCAGCTTCCTGAGAGTGAGTGGCCAAAAAAATCAGCGAAAGATGTTGCTGCACAGGCAAGAGACAACGTCACAAAAATGCAGAAGAAAACATTCACTGCTGTACTCACCCGAAGTCAGCTGAAGACACAAAGCCCAATTGCAGTCCAGGACAAAGCACAATCCAAGTCCAGAAACCCGCCACCAACAGTAGCAGCAGTCCAAAATCTATTGGACGAAAGGCGCTTCAGCAGTCTAAGACGGCTGGTCGGGACGGTTGCATGGATTTGGAGGGCAGCTAAGAAGTTCTTGCATGCCAAGAGGGGAGATGAAGCAAAGTGGGAGGCAATACCCTCATCTGGCGTCATCACTGTCAGCGGAAGGAAAAACGTGTTCCTGAAACTATGTCTGGCAGCGCAAGAAGGTGCGAACTTCCCAAATACAACTACTGACAGGCTTGTTGTATACAAAGACCAAGTAACTGGGATCCTGATGTGTGGAGGGCGGATACAGGCCTTCAAAGAGGACCATAATGCTGTTCCCCTGCTACCATACCAAGCCTGGGTCTCCACTCTCCTGGCCCGTGAAGCACACAGTGAGGGACATGACGGAGTGGCAGGAACTCTGCTGCGGATGCGAAAGAGAGCCTGGGTGATCAGAGGAAGAATTCTGGCCCAAAAAGTTGTCAACAACTGCATCATCTGCAAGAAGGAAAGAGCTCTGCAAAGCCTTGGTGGTGGAGGAGGCCTTACCTTCAGTGAGTTCCTGAAAGTGCTTAAGCTAGCTGCTAACCTTGCCAACGAAAGGCCAATCGATGCCAGAGTTCAGAGCCGTGAGGACCGCATCAACTACGTAACCCCAAACACACTGTCGCTTGGCCGAGCCACACAAACTGGAGACTTCAAAACAGTAGACTACACCACCTACCCCTTCAAGAGACTGCAAGAAATGCAAACACAAGTTAGCCACTTCTGGAGGTCCTGGAGCCAACTTGCAGGTCCGAACCTGTTCATCCGCAGCAAGTGGCACACTGCAAAAAGAAATGTTGCCGTCGGAGACATAGTGTGGCTCTGCGATCAAAACGCACTGAGGGGGCAATTCAAGCTTGCAAGAGTGGTCAGCGTGAATGCAGACTCCAAAGGCATTGTCCGGGATGTCCATGTGAAAGTCCCCCTAGGTGGACGTGCTCAGGTGAAGACTCCAAAGCCAACCGAAAAGTCCTGGGACCCACAGGGTACCACACTGCATCGGGATGTGCGACACCTCATTGTCCTCCTCCCAGTGGAGGAACAAGTCAGCAGAGACCAGCTCGCCTGATGGGTGCGATCTTCCCGTGTCGCGCCACACCAAGATCGAGTGGGAGGTGTTGCGGCGACCTGCCACAAGGAGTGCCTGAACGCAGGCTCACATGATTGACAGCTGCCTCCGCCACTTCCTGCTACGCTGAATCGCTGCGCTACCAGCGCACGCACGCTGCGCTGAACAGGCAGCCAATCACAATGCTAGTTAGCAGGGCAGCCAATAGCAGGGCAGCGGTCATTCTAGAACGCTAGGCAGAATTGACATTCAGTTTGTAATGAAGCAGCAGCGCAGCAGTTGCAAAGAGAACTTCGCTACTAACACAAACTTTACAGCACATCAGGGAAAAAAGGACAAAAAAGGCTACCGGTAAACCCACTAAACTTTTTTATATGCAAACGCTGCGCTCGCAGTAATCCGTGGGCATGAGAAATGTTTGTTCCTTACCTGTGATTGGTTTAATGTGATTGGTTTAAACTTCCTTTCTCAGTGGCGTGTAGTAAAAGACCTTCAGTTAAAGTGAACAAACTGCCTGTGAAAGGGCTAATGGTTAAAATGGTTCTTAGTTTAAAACTGTTTTTCTGTTCATTTATATTTGTTCAGCAACATATTACCTGAATTATTAAAAATGGTTAAAATATACCTAATTTACCTTATACATAAATATTTATATATTGTTGCCTAATTAACTTGGGTTTTCTTATAGAAAAACAAGCATTTATTCATACATGCTTTGTTGTAGAAAAACAGGCATTTATTCATACATTTATTTTATGTTTGTATGTTTTTAAAGGTTTTTCACCTTCTAACTTCGGCTTCAAGCTCCAAGCTTCTAGCTTCTACTTCTGATTCTACCTCTGATTCTACTTCTGATTCTAACGTCAGTTCCACTGAAAACCAATAAAATACAAGACGAGTGGAATCCTGTGTCCGAGTCCTTCCCTTTCAAGTGTGGGAAACCCTGATGCTCACATACACTTGACACGCACTGACATGTCGACAAGCTCACTATTCAATGAGGGAAACTAGGCGACTAGCCCAAATGACCTGGGAGACCATTGTCAAAACCGCAAACGGAAATGATGATGAACCCAGAGTCCTTAGGCTCCAGGATGCAAATGGGCCC
Source organism: Neoarius graeffei (assembly GCF_027579695.1). Classification (NCBI taxonomy): domain Eukaryota; kingdom Metazoa; phylum Chordata; class Actinopteri; order Siluriformes; family Ariidae; genus Neoarius; species Neoarius graeffei. The sequence goes on along the minus strand of NC_083582.1, from coordinate 23,029,474 downwards.
CCGCTAACTTTAGAAGGAGGCGAAGCTCCAAAAGGGGGACCCCCCTGGAGAAATCCCGGTCCGAACCGCCCCTTGCCGAACCATCACAAGGGTGAGTGGAAAAATCGACAAGGTAAGGCCAGGAGGGACCAAGGGCGAGTCCACAGTGACTATGGCAATCGCCCATCACATGAAAAGGGTCGTACGGAACAAAACAGTTGGCAGCAAAACCGTCATCCCCGCTCTGACCAGAAACGGCAGAAGCGTTCCGACCGTAGCTCTAAACGTAAGGGTAGAGATGAACACCACAGTGATTCAGACCCACCTGGTAAGATCCACTCAGAGCTGGATTCTTTAAAAGCCCAGTTGGCTGAGATTGAAGAACTGTTACAAAAACAGTCAAATTCCTCAACAGATAAGATCAAAGAGCCCAAGAAAAATGACAAGCTATTCGCTGGCATGACTAGGCCAGGAACCACGAGTATATCTCGTAAAAGGGGGAAGGAGATCCCTCTGAAACAGCAGGCGAGGGTCAGGATGTAGAGCCCCCCTGGTGGCAAAGGCAAACACACAAGACGCACCTCTCATGTGCGCTAAAATCTTCACCACCATCTCTCAGACACACAGCTCTCACAAAGGCGACCCAATCCAAACCAAGCCCTGCAACATAAACTTAGTCAGCTTCACACAAAACAAAACCCCACCGTCGTTGGATCCCACAAAACATGCACAAACTCGTTGCGATGAGATTAGTGCGAACACCGATCAACCAAGCGCCACGCGAGATCAAAGTTCGATGAACTTCAGTTCATGTCTTTGCACACCGAGTCCGGTGTTAAAACACCTGACATCACGATTCCCCCTAGTGGCCACAATTCTTTGAAAAACCTCCCTCTATCCATCGACTCAGGCACAGACACCCATTTCACTGCTGGTGTAATGGCTGCACTGTGGAACATGTTAGGCGTCGAGGCGAAATTTCATATCGCGCACCACCCTCAATTCTCTGGTCAGGCTGAACGAGCCATTCAAACCATTGTGAGCATGCTGCGAGAGTATGTCACCCACCATGGTAAAATTTGGGATGTGAAACTTCCCTTGGTCCTAAGGGCCATTAGGTCCACCCCTCATTGTGCCACTGAAGTCACACCCTTTGGGATGATGACTGGGTGAGAGTCGGTTCTTCCCCCGCATCTCCTATACAAACCAGAGGCCATGAGCATCGCGATTGCATACACCGCACATCAACATGTCGCCGACCTACGATGCCACCTACAGTCAACCTTTACAGGTGCCCAAAAGAATCTCGATTCGAGAGTAGAAGGACACAAAGCCTACTACGTCCGAATCTCAGAGAAGTTCCTACCACCCTGGTCGAGACCTTTCGATCATGGGAAAACCGTTCCCCGTCGCGTATCACATTAGGACATCTAGGCCTAATCAAACGCTTTCATATCGATTTCCATGATAATCGAATCAAACCTTGTTGAACAGTCCTCACTCCAAAAGGGGGTGGACGACAGCTAGGCCCATCCTGTCCACCTAGCTTGTACGTATCACTCACCCATAAGCGTACACTGACATTCCCGGTCAGACTTCACCAACCCACTGAAGTAATAACCCTTCAGTATAACATGGTAGATAAAATACTAAAATCCGCTATTATTACTAGTGTGTATTCATCGCAAATACACGTGGCATATAGTCTTGGCAGTGCTATCCTCATTTTTGTGAATCCACAAGACTTAGAGATATGCACCCCCACTAAAGACATCCACTGGGTCTGCCCAGGCAACCCATACATAACACTATGCCAAGTTAGATAAGATGGTCTGTGTCCCTGACAGCTTTAGCCGCAGTAGCGCACGCTCTCTGGCCAGACCACCCACTGCTATTACCAAACACAGAAGATTTCTAGAAGATTAGGTTTGCCAACCCAAACACTAATACTTCTTTCCTTCCTTCATTTCTTCTCTTTTCTTGTTTTTTTTATGCATAAGAAATTGAACACTACATGTTTCATGTTCAATGTTTAATATTTTTTTTGATGTGATTTTGATCTAGTTAGTTAGTGATTATATGCCCAAAATGCCCATAGTAATTATATGCCCAAAATGCCTCTGTCTCCAACTGTCTTACTGGAACTCACAAGTTTACACAGTCTTCACAGGACACCATGAACTGTGCAGAACAAGTCTACCTCAAGGACTATGGACACGGCGATGATACGATACGGTGCTCTCAGTGCTACGACTCCGTCATACCCCTGAGACCAAAAGGGGGAATGTAGGTATCATGCCGCCATTTTGTGTCTAAGAACTACAACTCCCAGTCCGCTTCCGCGTGACCTACGTCACGCGTGGGCGGGATCATCTACATCAGTCCGCCATGCGCGCATAAGTCCAGGCGGAAGCTCCGCTCTTTGTCTCTTGTGTCCGGATTCCAAGGAAACTAGACGCACAAAAGAGATGCTCTCAAACCCGAAAACACTTCTTTCTTGCAAGATTCACCATCCAGCGCGTTCTGTGCTTAACCACTGGCCAAGGTAAAAGTCCAGAATAGCGCGATCTTTAAACTCAACCTGAGTTACAACCGGTTTATTCGTATTAGAAGTGACGTCACGACTGCAGCTCAAACGCAGTTTTAATTTGTAATTAGGAGTGACCAGAATTCCTCCTGATTGAAGTTCTGTGCACATTAATCAGAGACTTTCCTTTCATCACAAATGACGCGTCAGATCAAGAAAAGTTCTTTGTCCACGGAATTGACTCACGGAATCGACTCACGTGCTTCATGAACAGCGAAGCTCTGCAACGGCGAACATCATCTCAGAACTTTGCTAGAGGCAAGATATTGAGTAAAATATATTTGGGCATAATAATTAAGCTAGTTTTAGGAAGTTGCTTTATTGAAAGTGTGAATTTAAACCCAGGTTTATTCATTACACTATTAGACACGCAGCGTGTCGAATTGAATTGTTCTGTTTGTTTAATCTCATTTGTTTTAATAGGCTGTGCATGTCTCTCTCTCTTATTATTTTTACTAATATCCTCAATCTCCTTAACACACATTTTGACCTTATTAAGATTTCAGTGAGTTTGGTAATGTTATGAGTGTGGAATCCTTTTGTTACTTAGAAAACACGTGCTCAACAGGCCTGACCAGGCCTGATACACTTTAGATAACTTCCCTTTTGTCTTAGCTTAGCAACACGAAGCTAATCTGGGCCTACCTCGTGCTCAAACACATTTTGGTTAGCTATACGGAACTAGCCTTTTGTCTAAACACATGGTCAAGCCCCTCCTCCACACTCAACATACCAAAACATCAGATAAGAACAACATTCCAAATTTTATAGCTCCCTCATACACACACACACCTTGGCTCAGGCCTAGGGGCCTAACACACACACACACCACACATAAACACACACATACATACATTATGTATATATGTGTGTGTGTGTGAGTGTGTGTATATATATATATATATATATATATATATATATATATATATATATATATATATATATACACACACACACACACATACACACACACACACCTCACTGCTTGTATATATTGATTATTATATTTGTATAATAAATTCATTTATTATCAAAGCTGTGTGTATTCATCTTGTTGGTGTGAACAATATCTGAAGTCCCCAATCGCAAAGAATTCAAAAAGGTGCAGATTTATGTAATATAGTAAGTGATCAATAATAATTTGGAAATATAACATAATCTAGCTGTTTGGTAATTTATCCAGGATTAATGGAACGATTCACTAAATGATTCACTGAATGATTCACTTCAAATGAGACTGATTCTATGGTATGATTCAATTCAAATGAGTCAAAGTAAACGATTCAATGGGATTGATTCATTTTAATTATTAACCTTCAAATTTAATGAGACTGATTTAATGAGATCACTTAATAATTAACCAAATGCACCTACAACTGGTACAAAACACATCATACATCAAACAGTACACTTACACTTGAATTCATTGTATTAATTAATTTGCACACATCAGTGCAAATTAATTAATACAATGAATTCCATAAAGCTAATGCAAGAATGAAAACTGAAGTCAACAGATTTCAAATGTAGGCCTGTTTATTAACATTGAGTGCCGGAGGAACAAGTTATAATAACTTAAAATAAAAAGAGAGCCATCTTTCTTAAGTAAATTTTTGCTTCTTTTACTTTTCCCATCTACAACATATCAGACATTAAAAAAAAGTTGATCAATGGCTCAGCAGCATCAAAATATTGCACTTTTGTAAAAGAATGTACATAAGCATTATAAATTATAACTAGAGCCAACAATTCCCCTGTGGGAAACTGAGAGTGTGATGCAGTGCGCGCAGCAGTCGCTATTGCAGGAGCTGAGCTGTACTGTGTGAATGTATGATTTGCCCTGAGGCTACAAGCCTGTGTTTCTCTGACAGGGAGCAGCCCCTCCCTCCTGTGTGTGTGTGTGTGTGTGTGTGTGTGAGAGAGAGAGAGAGAGAGAGAGCAAGCAGCCCCTCCCTCCTGTGTGTGTGTGTGTGTGTGTGTGAGAGAGAGAGAGAGAGAGAGAGAGAGCAGCCCCTCCCTCCTGTGTGTGTGTGTGTGTGTGTGTGTGTGTGTGTGTGTGTGTGTGAGAGAGAGAGCGAGCAGCCCCTCCCCCACCCGCGCGCTACGAGCACAGACAGAGTATCACACAGAAAGTGCACTTTTTCCTCAGCGCGCTCCCTCCAAACAATGAGGATTTACACGAAAACGGAAGGAGATATTCACAAAATTCGTACACATTGAGCGCCACAAGGCTCTCCTGAACACACTGATGTAATTTTTTTGTCTGTAGTGTACTTTGTCGGTACTCCAACAGAGAAAGGCTATCTGTCACAAAGAAAACAAAGGGACGTCTCTTCCTTTTGTAAAGGGGCGGCAGAAATTAAACGGGGGCGGGAATCACAGAAAGAGGGGCAGCCCGCCTCTAAAACCCCTCGTGGAGAACCCTGTTAGACACTGGATGCTTATTAATTTCCTTCTGCTTAACTCTGACAAGACTGAAGTACTTGTACTAGGACCACATACAGCTAGAAGTAAGCTTTCTGATTACACAGTGACTCTGGATGGCCTTTCTGTTTCTTCACGTGCAGCAGTAAAAGACCTCGGAGTGATTATTGACCCCAGTCTTTCATTCGAAAATCACATTGATAACATCACCCGGATAGCTTTCTTTCATCTCAGAAATATTGCTAAGATAAGAAATTTAATGTCATTACATGACGCGGAAAAACTAGTCCATGCTTTCGTTACCTCCAGGTTGGATTATTATAATGCCTTACTGTCTGGATGTTCCAATAAGTGCATAAACAAGCTCCAGTTAGTTCAAAATACAGCAGCAAGAGTCTTTACTAGAACTACAAAATATGACCACATCACACCTGTCTTATCCACACTGCATTGGCTCCCAATCAAATTTCGTATTGATTATAAAATACTACTATTGACCTTTAAAGCACTAAATGGTCTCGCACCACAGTACTTGAGTGAACTTCTGCTCCTCTATGACCTGCCACGCCTACTTAGATCAAAAGGTGCAGGCTATCTGCTGGTACCTCGTATAGTGAAGGCTACATCAGGGGGCAGAGCCTTTTCTTACAAAGCTCCACAGTTATGGAACAGCCTTCCAAGTAATGTTCGGGAATCAGACACAGTCTCAGCATTTAAGTCTAGGCTGAAAACATATCTGTTTAATCAAGCCTTTTGTTAATGGTGTTTATGAGGTAAAGGTGTAGATCTAGAGGGTCCTCAGACATAGAGTGTTTTGGTAAACTGGGATGTATGGATGCTGTCAGTCCCCACTCGCTTGCTCACTCGAGTTTGACGATGGTGTAGTGGCTGGCTGCTTTATGTCCCGGGGCTCCCTCATGCCTGTGTTACCTTCTAGCTCTCCCCTTTTAGTTATGCTGTCATAGTTAGTTGCCGGAGTCCCTGCTTGTACTCGGTGCAATATGTATACTGTTTCTACTTATTCAGGTGACATTGGGCATACCTAACAACCGGTGTTTTCTTTCCCTCTCCCCCCTCCCCAAAATCTGTCCCTCTGAGTTACATGGAGTCAACAGGAAATCTTTTGGTGGAGAGGGTGGAGACCTCGACTGGCTATCATAGCCTGCAGGGAATCAGCCGTCAGACATTCTGTCACATGTCCCAGACCCGGTGAAATGTAACTGAATTGTCTTGGCCAGCCCTAAGGGTCCCATCTGCATCTCATCATTGCTGAGGAGTGTGCTCCCATCACCCAATCAAGCATCCAGCCAGAGCAGGTCATGATATTTTTTAACCATATTAACATGCCATTGTGGGTGGCACGGTGGTGTAGTGGTTAGCACTGTCGCCTCACAGCAAGAAGGTCCGGGTTCGAGCCCTGTGGCCGGCGAGGGCCTTTCTGTGTGGAGTTTGCATGTTCTCCCCGTGTCCGCGTGGGTTTCCTCCGGGTGCTCCGGTTTCCCCCACAGTCCAAAGACATGCAGGTTAGGTTAACTGGTGACTCTAAATTGACCGTAGGTGTGAGTGTGAATGGTTGTCTGTGTCTATGTGTCAGCCCTGTGATGACCTGGCGACTTGTCCAGGGTGTACCCTGCCTTTCGCCCGTAATCAGCTGGGATAGGCTCCAGCTTGCCTGCGACCCTGTAGAACAGGATAAAGCGGCGAGAGATAATGAGATGAGATGAGATGAGATGAGAACATGCCATTGTTGTGTATTATGCCTGATGTCAAGACTCTCGTCTTTGCAAGCCTACCACACAGATTTAATACTTGTCATTTTTAGGGCATACCTAACAACCTATGCCCCTGTTAGGGTTTCCCAAGGCAGACAGGTCCTAGGTGACAGGCCAGACCAAGAGCAGTTCACCAAAAAACCCCTATGGAGAAAAAATCCAGGACCGTGACGTCGCCCGGTAGGACGCAGCCGGGGCCCCACCCTGGAGCCAGGCCCGGGGTTGGGGCTCGTATGCGAGCGCTTGGTGGCCGGGCCTTTGCCCATGGGGCCCGGCGGGGCTCAGCCCAAAGAGGTGACGTGGGCCCGACCTCCTGTGGGTTCACCACCCACAGAGGTAGCAGTAGGGGTTTGGTGCAGTGTGGATTGGGTGGCAGTCGAAGGCAGGGGCCTCGACGACCTGATCCCCGGACACAGCGGCTGGCTGTTGGGACATGGAATGTCACTTCGCTGGGGGGGAAGGAGCCTGAGCTTGTGCGGGAGGTTGAGAGGTACCGGCTAGAGATAGTCGGGCTCACCTCCACGCACAGCTTGGGCTCTGGAACCCAGCTCCTCGAGAGGGGCTGGACTTTCCACTTCTCTGGAGTCGCCCGTGGTGAGCGGCGGCGGGCTGGTGTGGGCTTCCTTATAGCTCCCCAGCTCAGCCGCCATGTGTTGGAGTTTACCCCAGTGAACGAGAGGGTCGCCTCTCTGCGCCTTCGGATTGGGGAGAGGGCTCTTGCTGTTGTTTGTGCCTACGGGCCAAATAGCAGTATAGAGTATCCAGCCTTCTTGGAGTCCCTGGGAGAGGTACTGAGGGGTGCTCAGACTGGGGACTCCATTGTGCTACTGGGGGACTTCAATGCTCACGTGGGCGATGACAGTGACACCTGGAGGGGCGTGGTTGGGAGGAACGGCCTCCCCGATCTGAACCCGAGTGGTGTTTTGTTATTGGACTTCTGTGCTAGTCACAGTTTGTCCATAACGAACACCATGTTCGAGCATAGGGGTGTCCATAAGTGCACGTGGCACCAGGACACCTTAAGTCGGAGGTCGATGATCGACTTTGTAGTCGTGTCATCTGATCTCCGACCCTATGTCTTGGACACTCGGGTGAAGAGAGGGGCTGAGTTGTCAACTGATCACCACCTGGTGGTGAGTTGGATCCGCTGGCGGAGGAGGAAGCTGGACAGACCTGGCAGGCCCAAACGTATGGTGAGGGTCTGCTGGGAACGTCTGGCCGAGCACTCTGTTGGGGAGGTCTTTAACTCCCACCTCCGGGAGAGCTTTTCCCAGCTTCCGAGGGAGGCGGGGGACATTGAGTCTGAGTGGACCATGTTCTCTACCTCCATTGTGGATGCAGCTGTTCGGAGCTGTGGCCGCAAGGTCTCCGGTGCCTGTCGTGGCGGCAATCCCCGAACCCGGTGGTGGACACCGGAAGTAAGGGATGCCGTCAAGCTGAAGGAGTCCTATCGGGCCATGTTGACCTCCGGGACTCCTGAGGCAGCCGACGGGTATCGGCAGGCCAGGCGTGCTGCAGCTCGGGCAGTTGCGGAGGCAAAAACTCGGAACTGGGAGGAGTTCGGGGAGGCCATGGAGAAGGACTATCGGTCGGCCTCGAAGAAATTCTGGCAAACCATCCGGCGCCTCAGGAGGGGGAAGCAGTACTCTGCCAACACTGTTTACAGTGCGGGTGGGGAGCTGTTGACCTCGACTGGGGACATTGTCGGGCGGTGGAAGGAATACTTTGAGGATCTCCTCAATCCCACCGTCATGTCTTCCACTGAGGAGACTGAGGCTGATGACTCAGAGGTGGACTCGTCCATTACCCAAGCTGAAGTCACTGAGGTGGTTTGCAAGCTCCTCGGTGGCAAGGCACCGGGGGTGGATGAGATCCGCCCTGAGTATCTCAAGTCTCTGGATGTTGTGGGGCTGTCTTGGTTGACACGCCTCTGCAACATCGCGTGGCGGTCGGGGACAGTGCCTCTGGAGTGGCAGACTGGGGTGGTGGTCCCTCTTTTTAAGAAAGGGGACCGGAGAGTGTGCTCCAATTATAGGGGAATCACACTTCTCAGCCTCCCAGGGAAAGTTTACTCCAGGGTACTGGAGAGGAGAATTCGACCAATAGTCGAACCTCGGATCCAGGAGGAACAATGCGGTTTTCGTCCTGGTCGCGGAACACTGGACCAGCTCTATACCCTTCATAGGGTGCTCGAGGGTTCATGGGAGTTTGCCCAACCAGTCCACATGTGCTTTGTGGATCTGGAGAAGGCATTCGATCGTGTCCCCCGTGGTATTCTGTGGGGGGTGCTTCGGGAGTATGGGGTTCGGGGCTCTTTGCTAAGGGCTGTCCGGTCCCTGTACGAACGGAGCAGGAGTCTGGTTCGCATTGCCGGCAGTAAGTCAGACCTGTTCCCAGTGCATGTTGGACTCCGTCAGGGCTGCCCTTTGTCACCGGTTCTGTTCATAATTTTTATGGACAGAATTTCTAGGCGCAGCCAGGGGCCGGAAGGAATCCTGTTTGGGAACCACAGGATTTCATCTCTGCTTTTTGCGGATGATGTTGTCCTGTTGGCTTCTTCAAACCAGGACCTTCAGCATGCACTGGGGCGGTTTGCAGTCGAGTGTGAAGCGGCTGGGATGAGAATCAGCACCTCCAAGTCCAAGGCCATGGTTCTCGACCGGAAAAGGGTGGCTTGCCCTCTCCAGGTTGGTGGAGAAGTCCTGCCTCAAGTGGAGGAGTTTAAGTATCTCGGGATCTTGTTCACGAGTGAGGGAAGGATGGAGCGTGAGATCGACAGGCGGATCGGTGCAGCCTCCGCAGTGATGCGGTCGCTTTACCAGTCCGTCGTGGTGAAGAAGGAGCTGAGCCAAAAGGCGAAGCTCTCAATTTACCGGTCGATCTACGTTCCGACTCTCACCTATGGTCATGAGCTTTGGGTAATGACAGAAAGAACAAGATCGCGGATACAAGTGGCTGAAATGAGTTTCCTTCGCAGGGTGGCTGGGCGCTCCCTTAGAGATAGGGTGAGAAGCACAGTCACTCGGGAGGAGCTCGGAGTAGAGCCGCTGCTCCTCCACATCGAGAGGAACCAGCTGAGGTGGCTCGGGCATCTTTTTCGGATGCCTCCTGGACGCCTCCCTGGGGAGGTGTTCCAGGCATGTCCCCCCGGGAGGAGGCCCCGGGGAAGACCCAGGACACGCTGGAGGGACTATGTCTCTCGGCTGGCCTGGGAACGCCTCGGTGTTCTTCCCGAGGAGCTGGCCGAGGTGTCTGGGGAAAGGGAAGTTTGGGCTTCCATGCTTAGACTGCTGCCTCCGCGACCCGGTCCTGGATAAGCGGAAGAAGACGAGACGAAACCTAACAACCTGTGCTTTCTCTCTCTCCCTCCCTCCCCCTGCCCAATCTGTCCCTCTGAGTTACATGTTGGTCCTGGGATTGAGATGCTGGCCTCTTCTGCCCCTCAGACCTGCTTGATCCATCCTGGTGCCCTGTGTCTGGTCGGAGTTTTATCGCATCGCTCCTGTGGAGGACGGCCCCATGAGGACAGTTGAGGGTTACACCTGGAGGATGCTCTGGACTCTTACAGTAATGCTTTTATGGCTGAGGACTACAGTTGACTTGCTAACTTTAGGACTGCAGTTGTCATGAACAGTTTTGCACTCAAGTTTCCATCAATGAAGAGTTACAACATCAACGAAACTGTCTTCATGTTAAAACTGTTAATGTTATAGTCATGCTGTCTGTTGTTGCCCAAATGAGGATGGGTTCCCTTGTGAGTCTGGTTCCTCTCGAGGTTTCTTCCTCATGTCGTCTGAGGGAGTTTTTCCTTGCCACCGTCGCCACAGGCTTGCTCACTGGGGATAGATTAGGGACAAAATTAGCTCATGTTTTAAGTTGTTCAAATTCTGTAAAGCTGCTTTGCGACAATGTTTATTGTTAAAAGCGCTATACAAATAAACTTGACTTGACTTGACAGAGGCTGCTGTATGGCTGTGGCTACTTCTGGTTGGCATCTGCTCATCTGCTTCTGAAGAAGGCTGGTTGGCTGGGACTGAGTAAACAGGTGTTTATTCTAAGATCTTCTGAAGCTGACCTGACTGAAATAACACCCTTCTGTAACTCAGTACTTGATGCATGGAGGACACTCAAGATCACACAGACCTCTGACCCCAGACCTGGTATGTGGCTCTTTGAGGAGCTGCTGTTTTATAATGACTTCTTTGCATCTCCAACGCTTTCCACCACAACACTAAGAACCAAGTTTGTTGAGGCTGGCATTGTCAAACTGGGCCAGCTCATAAGAACATCTCCAGAAAGGCTTGGTAGAGTCCTCAACATCAGGTCTTCCAGGGTGCCAAGAAGGATAGTGGAAAAGGCCTGGCAGTCCTTGTCTGTACCACTGAGGGTGTATGCCCAAAACCGTACCCTAGTTGACCTATGGTGTGAGGCTCATGAGTACATCTTTCCTGCACTAAGCATCAGGCCCGATATTGAAGAGCGGCGAGAGGAGAGTAGGCTGCTTCTATCCCTGAAAACACCAGTGCTAGGTAACTTCAGCACTTGTGGGAAGAAGCAGCTTTATCACAGCTGCGTGAAGGCAATGAACTTCCGCTCTCTGGCCAAAGTCAGGTAGTCGAGGTGGACCCAGGTTTTTGCTTCAGACTGTACCCCTAAAGGCTGCTGGCAGATTCTATACAAGCCGCCTGTTGAGAAACGGATGGCTGACCTCCAGTGAAGGATTATACATGGAGCAATAGCCACAAACAGACACAGGGCTCACCTGGATCTAAGCACTGGGGAGGGATGTCCCTTCTGTAACCAGCAAGAAACATTAGAGCATTTAGTGTCTCTTTGTCCTCATCTAGTGGGTTTATTTAGGATACTGCAGGAGTGGGTGGAACATTTGGGGGATAAATTTTCTGTTCCTTTGTTTTTCTTTGGGCCCAAATATACAATCAGAAAAAGACAGACTCTGGTCCTAATCAATTTTTTTACTTGGAACTGCAAAACTAGCAATATGGAAGACCAGGAAAAATCAGATGCTAGGCCTAGGTTGGACTGATGTGGTTCAGAGCTTGAAAGGTTTGGTTGCAGCTTGTCCCAGAGTAGAACATGCTTTCTACAGACTGACCAACAACCTGGACACTTTTACAGATTTGTGTGGTATTAGACAGGCTTTACGTTCACTTGAAGATGGTTCACTGGATCTTAATTTTTAATGTACATATGGTGTGTGTGCATAGAGAGAGGGGTTCTTGTGTAATGGATTTGATGAGTTGTAGTAACGAATGTTTACAAATGTACTTTTTCTTCTCTATTTTTAACAACACAAATGGAACATTTGGAATAATTAAATATGTTTTAAAAGTCAAAAGTCTCCTACTCTCTCTCTCACGTTCTCATTCTCTCCTGTTTGTTCCCTCTTTCTCTCTTGTTCTCTCACATGCTGAGCAAGTGGGCGGAGCCGGAGCATGTGAGTGAGTGAGTGCTGAGTGTGGACACTGCGTTTGGATCACTGATTCATTCCTTTTATCCTCTGTTTTCTTCTTTATTTCCTTTTTTGTTTACACACATGGTGTATTTTGAGGGGCTTTACATAGCTTTGGGAGTCTGGTGTGTTTAGTGCGTTTTTTTTCCTCTTAGTTTGCTGTGCTGGGAGCACAGCGGCCTCAGGTACAGAGAAGTTTGAATCTCTAAGGCAGAGACATGGAATTAAAATAACATCTAGCGCCAGCATTGAAGAATGAAGTTTAGCTGTTGGAGAGATTATTGGGCACGATAAAATTCTATTGGCATCTCGTATGAATAGTGCAGTGGTTTAATTTCTGAAAACCGTGGAGTTAGCCAATGAGATGGTTGAACGTGGAGTAGTAATTGGTGGTGTTTTCACCCCAGTGCTCCCCTTATCAACCCGTTCGAAGAAAGTGATTTTGTCCAATATTCCACCCTTTATTAAAGATGATATCCTTGTCAAGCTCTGTCCCATCATGGTAAACTGGTGTCACCCATAAGAAAGATAGCAGTATCCAGTAAATCCCCACTCCTGAAACATGTCGTATCTTTCAGGTGGTTTGCCTACATGATCTTAAATGATAACAAGGATATTGATTTATTTCTGAATTTGATGGTAGATAATTTTAATTATGCAATTTATGTGACCTCTTGCATGATGGGTTTGTATGTGACCTCTTGGGTTGTGGCCAAACTGGGCATCTTGTGCAAGATTGTCCTGACAAAAGCGGTAACTCCGCTAATGTCAATGTTTTGGACAATAATGATGGAAGAACTGCACAGGGACAATCCACTAGTAATAAGGCCTCCACTAATGAGGAAGGTGCTGGGACAGAAAGAGCTCAAACACCAGGAGAGGGAGCAGTGCCCCCTGCTGAGGTTAACTCCCCTGATCAGAGTAGCCCTACTCCTGCAGAGTCAGTAGGGGAAGAGAATGCTCAAGACAAGCCTGATACGTGCGTTGATAACTCACAGAATAGTTATGTATCAGTGGATGATATTGATCAATCTGTTGATGACGATGTCGGAGATGAAAGTTCTCAAACAGAGACAGAGGATGTGTTTAAAGTGCCTCAAAAAAAAGAGGAGATGAAATAAACCCAACACTTCAGCTAAAAAGAAAGACGTGAAGGGTCTGATGAAAGGTAATCCGGTTGACACAGAAAATGAAAGTGAATCTGAATGCAATGTTACTTGCAGTCTGCATAGGAGGAGTTTCTCTGTTCAACCCTATAGTACAAATGACATCAAAAATTCCTGGCACAAACTAAACATGGGCAGCACGGTGGTGTAGTGGTTAGCGCTGTCGCCTCACAGCAAGAGGGTCCGGGTTCGAACCCCGTGGCCGGGGAGGGCCTTTCTGTGCGGAGTTTGCATGTTCTCCCTGTGTCTGCGTGGGTTTCCTCCAGGTGCTCCGGTTTCCCCCACAGTCCAAAGACATGCAGGTTAGGTTAACTGGTGACTCTAAATTGACCGTAGGTGTGAATGTGAATGGTTGTCTGTGTCTATGCGTCAGCCCTGTGATGACCTGGCGACTTGTCCAGGGTATACCCCGCCTTTCGCCCGTAGTCAGCTGGGACAGGCTCCAGCTTGCCTGCGACCCTGTAGAACAGGATAAAGCGGCTAGAGATAATGAGAGGAGACAAACTAAACACACCAGAAATGTGCAAATTGATGATTATTTTCCTGATATTGAACAGTTCATGGCTAAGACAAGGGTGTTCATAGCTGAAAAGTGCTTTACTAAGTGGGAGGGTTTCCGTCTGAGAAAATTCCTTACAAAGTTAAATGCTCTTCTACAACCCCGATTCCAAAAAAGTTGGGACAAAGTACAAATTGTGAATAAAAACGGAATGCATTGATGTGGAAGTTTCAAAATTCCATATTTTATTCAGAATAGAACATAGAGGACATATCAAATGTTTAAACTGGGAAAATGTATCATTTAAAGAGAAAAATTAGGTGATTTTAAATTTCATGACAACACATCTCAAAAAAGTTGGGACAAGGCCATGTTTCCCACTGTGAGACATCCCCTTTTCTCTTTACAACAGTCTGTAAATGTCTGGGGACTGAGGAGACAAGTTGCTCAAGTTAAGGGAAAGGAATGTTAACCCATTCTTATCTAATGTAGGATTCTAGTTGCCCAACTGTCTTAGGTCTTTTTTGTTGTATCTTCCGTTTTATGATGCGCCAAATGTTTTCTATGGGTGAAAGATCTGGACTGCAGGCTGGCCAGTTCAGTATCCGGACCCTTCTTCTATGCAGCCATGATGCTGTAATTGATGCAGTATGTGGTTTGGCATTGTCATGTTGGAAAATGCAAGGTCTTCCCTGAAAGAGACGTCATCTGGATGGGAGCATATGCTGCTCTAGAACCTGGATATACCTTTCAGCATTGATGGTGTCTTTCCAGATGTGTAAGCTGCCCATGCCACACGCACTAATGCAACCCCATACCATCAGAGATGCAGGCTTCTGAACTGAGCACTGATAACAACTTGGGTCGTCCTTCTCCTCTTTAGTCCGAATGACACGACATCCCTGATTTCCATAAAGAACTTCAAATTTTGATTCGTCTGACCACAGAACGGTTTTCCACTTTGCCACAGTCCATTTTAAATGAGGCCTTGGCCCAGAGAAGACGTCTGCACTTCTGTTTAGATACGGCTTCATGTTTAGATACGGCTTCTTATAACTATAGAGTTTTAGCTGGCAACGGCGGATGGCATGGTGAATTGTGTTCATGGATATTTGTTTGTTTTGTTTATTTAGTAAACCAATGTATATACATAATATAATAAATACAATATGGAAAATATACACTAATTATACATGGATAACGCAAGAAAGTTTAAAACTTATTTCCATTGCGGTCCATATGAGTGATGACATGATGGCGGGTAAATACTAATTATACATTAATCACATATAATTATCACATATACATATTAAGTTAATTAATACTGAGTATATATGAAAATAAAAAAAAAAGTAATAATAATTATAATAAAACGAGAATCTTAATACATAGTAATTATTTTACAGGTTAAACACCATAAAGTCGCAATCGTAGGTATGGAAAAATAAATAAATAAATAAATAATATAATATAATATTTCCAGATAATGTTCTCTGGAAATATTCTTGAGCCCATTTTGTGATTTCCAATACAGAAGCATGCCTGTATGTGATGCAGTGCCCTCTAAGGGCCCGAAGATCACGGGCACCCAGTATGGTTTTCCGGCCTTAACCCTTACGCACAGAGATTCTTCCAGATTCTCTGAATATTTTGATGATATTATGCACTGTAGATGATATGTTCAAACTCTTTGCAATTTTACACTGTCGAACTCCTTTCTGATATTGCTCCACTATTTGTCGGCGCAGAATTAGGGGGATTGGTGTTCCTCTTCCCATCTTTACTTCTGAGAGCCGCTGCCACTCCAAGATGCTCTTTTTATACCCAGTCATGTTAATGACCTATTGCCAATTGACCTAATGAGTTGCAATTTGGTCCTCCAGCTGTTCCTTTTTTTTGTACCTTTAACTTTTCCAGCCTCTTATTGCCCCTGTCCCAACTTTTTTGAGATGTGTTGCTGTCATGAAATTTCAAATGAGCCAATATTTGGTATGAAATTTCAAAATGTCTCTCTTTCGACATTTGATATGTTGTCTACATTCTATTGTGAATACAATATCAGTTTTTGAGATTTGTAAAATTATTGCATTCCGTTTTTATTTACAATTTGTACTTTGTCCCAACTTTTTTGGAATTGGGGTTGTAGTTATGGCATGACTGAGACTAGTGGCAAAGTTATGTACAGAACTTGTCTCAAAATTTTGAACAAAAAGTGGTTAACTTCAAGAAAAGATACACCTTGGCATAATGCTTTAATGTTGGATAATAATATTAAACCAGAATGGAGAGCCTTATACAAGCCGCCATTAACCAAAAAAATGGGAGATTTGCAATGGAGCATCTTACATGGCATTGTGGCAACCAATTCGTTTATATCTGTACTGAATCCAGGAATAAGAGCAGATGTTTCCCTTTGCAAGCAAAAAGGATAAGTTTTCCATGCTTTCCTGTCTTGCTTGAGATTATGTTCTCTTTCTGATTTCTTGAAAAAACTTGTTCAAGGATTTGAAGAATCATTTTTAAAATTAATGTTTATACTTGGTTTTAAATATTGTAAGAAGAAGATTTCAAAAGCACAGTTGATTAATTACATTTTGGGTAATGCCAAAATGTCTGTTTCACTAGGAAAAATAAAATAGAACAGGATTGTGATTACGACGTTGTGGTTGTTCTAGTGAGAATGATAAAAACAAGAATATAAATGGAGTTTAATTTTTACAAAATCTATTAACAATGCTGATGCTTTTGAATGTGTTTGGTGTTATAATGGAGCCTTATGCTCAGTGATTGATGGAGAACTAGTCCTTGCACATTGTTTATTATAAGAGGTTATCCTCTTTCTCATTCTTATTTACTTTTTCTTTTTGTTGCTGTGTTTTTAAAGATGTAATGTAATACATATTTTTGTAAATTCTCAACTCACTCTATCTCGCTCTCTCTCCCCTCCTGCCTGATGTGATGTCAGTATCTAATCCTGACACACTTCCACCGTGTGGCTGTGGCTCTGGACCATCCTGATTGATCATGATATTACTTTTGCTTCAAATTTTCAGCACTTGTACCTTCCAAAAAAAAAAATGTTTTATGTTCTCTTTCCGTGTACCTACAAGTGATCAGTTGCAAAACTGCTCTGTGTTGATGAAACGTTTGCTTCCCTATGGCAACAACAGTGACACTCTGATTACAAGAAACACTGCAAACTGCTTGGATTTGACACCTTGGTGATGGACTCAAAGTTCACTCAAATTGAAGTCTGACCCAGTTTATGCTGACCTTTTCAAACATGCAACCAATAAAATGAAATAAGTATATTTTGAAATGTGTCTGTTGTGATGTAGCACTACTTCATCATCACGAGTAAAATGTTTAACATTCCTATGGTGTGTTTACCGTTGCAAGAGGAGTCCTGAGAACTGCTACTGTAATCATAAAGACTGGACTGCTCATCCCAAGTCACAATAAGCTCATCCTTTCCACACACTTTCCATTGACTGTCCTGCCTGATCCATCCTGATGCCCTACATTTGTCTGGAGTTTTTGCCACCTGAAAATCACTCGCTGCTTTGAGCATGGCCTCACAAGTACAGCCTAGAGATCAGCATGAGATTACTGTAGAAACCATGGCTGTGGATGTTCTTCTTTTCCTTGGATAGCCTTAGGACTGCAATTGCTAAGAACACTGCACTCAAGCCTCCATCACTGAACAGTTAATTAATAATCTCAGAACAATACAATAGACCAAGTTAGAAGTATAATGAATTTTGAAATGACTCTGATGCTTATAAGTTCCTGCTTACACAATTGCATTTTCTGACTATATAGTATACAGTTATAAAAGTGGAGTGCTTGATCATCAGGTGTCACCCAGATGACAATGGGTCCCCCTTAGTGTCTGGTTCCTCTCAAGGCTTCTTCCTCATGTCTTCTCAGGTAGTTTTTTCTTGCCATTAAATCACCTCTGGTTTACTCATCAGGGATGAAATTATCAATTTAAAAATTGCATATTTCTGTAAAGTTGCTTTGAGACAATGTGCATTGTTAAAAGCACTATATAAATAAAGTTGCATTGCATTGGATTATATTGTATGGACACACGTGTTTTACTGGGAAATACACCACTCATTTTCCATACGAGCTCCATCCGGGACATGGAGAATCAAAACCATGACATAAATCTCTTTTTCGCGGTCCAAATCCTGCTCTCTGATTGGCTGGCGAGCAGGTCCGTATCCTACGGTACGGACTCCAGTTACGGACCTCTGGCGACTCGTTCATTCACAACAACAACAAACACAGTAGCATTTTTTTGTCAACATTTCTCTTTTTTTATAAGATTTATTTACAAGATTATCAAAAATCTTATAAATTTTTGCCAGCATTTCTCAGAAGAATAGCATTAATTTTACAGCATGGATAGCGATAACGACAGTGTTCACAGCGAAAGCGAGTTTTACTACCCTGAGGAAGAAGAAATAAAACTAGACTGCATTTCCGCAGAGCAAATGCAAAGTGTGCTTGCTGAGCTGTAGCAGAACAGCTATCATGCTAAAAGCTAGCATGCCAACATGCTAATGCCAACCTAGGAGGAGTAGTGGATCCAATAAACATGTCGGAATAAGGCAGAACAAGTAAACTTAAGAACAAAGTAAAGCACACTAATAAAACATTTGAGGAGAACTCTAAAAACCTGTAATTTGCTAACACCGAGCAAAAACATGGCTGAATCCTGAATGACTCCTATTTGTATAAATACGGGAGTACATAGGAGGCAAAATGTATTTTTTTTCCTGCCATGGAAGTGCACTTGTATACCGAGGAGAAAGCAATTTGCATTACAGCGGTGAATAAGGATTAAAAATGGCAGCTCGGCTTTCCCTTTCGGGTGCTCTCGTTTTCTGTTAGAATTTGGTAAAGGAAAAAAATATATATTATTATTTACCAGCTTACGGTCGCTCCGTATGGTGAAATACCGTGACCTCGGCCTTGAATACTGACCTCAGCCCAGAGGGCCTCGCTCAGTACTTTCAAGACCTCGGTCACGGTATTTGACGATACGGACCTCCCAGCTGGTAAATAACACGTACACATATATTTCACTCGTGAGGAAGTCAATGAATTGTTTTGATAAATTTGGGTACTTTTGTTTGTGAATGTGTCTGTATAATAAAAAGAAAAATCACACGTTGGCTTGAAGATATGAAGTCTTGTGTTGAAATATTCGTATTTTTCGTATAAAATACATCGCAGACCTGAGTGACATATTTCCTGATATTTCACTCCAATGACATCACTTCCATTGTTTTCCTGCTGACTCCACACGCATTATCAAAATGACGAACTGGTTCAAAATTAAAATTCTTTTGATTAACTTGTATATTTTTTTTGGATGCGTCCATATAATATAAAGAACATTACACTGTGGCACAAAGATAATAATTGTATCTTCTCGTGTTGAAAATATTTTATTCATATACTGTATATTTTCACCACTCGAAGATATGAAGTTTATCTTATTATCTTCGTGCCATCATGTAATGTTCTTTATATAGACACAACCATGTAATATCCTCTATATATTGTATTGAAACTCATCAGAACCCTGACCAGGATAAAGCACTTACTGAAGATGAATGAATGAGGGAGTGGAGTGCAGTGTTAGGAAATGTAGACTGGGTTAGCAAAGAGAACTGGTCTGAAACAGGTAAGTAATTATGATTTTTTTTATTATCCCCTGCATAAATTAGGTGTATTCCAAGGTATCCTAATATCCCTTAAAACAGACTTTTGTTGCCTGAATTCCACTCGAATAAATCGTATCTCACAATAGTGTTTTTACTGTGATTTTATAGTAAATGTAAGCTAATAAGAGTGAGCTTTAGAGCTATACATTGCACTGCATGAGTGAAAAAAGTAAAGAAAATACATGTTTCAGATTTACATAATACACATTATCACAGTAAACACTTATTAACGATTTGAAATGGCTGCGTGTAAACAAAAACGTCGCTATAATAGTAGAAATTGTACAAATAAGAATTAACGTTACTTAACTACAAATGTAACTAATAAGAGTCATTTTATTTTCAAATTAATTTTAAATAGTCAATAAAAGTATCTTACCGGGTACTAAAAGACATCTCTACGTTCCATTAATAGTTTTTGACAATTGAAACGTAACCAGGAAGAGAAGCGGAACATCCGCAGCACGGAATTGTGGGAAATGTAGTACCACGTGTGGCACGCGTGCAAATTATGATCATTTTTATTAAAACTCTTTTTTTCTGAATATTTAATTAATAATGAGTATTTCTGTTTCACATTGCACACCTTATTGTGACATAACACATCATCATCATCATCAAGTCAAGTTTATTTGTATAGCACTTTTAGCAATAGACATTGTCGCAAAGCAGCTTTAAAGAAAATTAAAGGCTAATTTTATCCCTAATTTGTCCCCAATGAGCAAGCCTGTGGCGACAGTGGCAAGGAAAAACTCCCTCAGATGACATGAGGAAGAAACTTCGAGAGGAACCAGATTCAAAAGGGAACCCATCCTCTGGGTGATAACAGATAGCATGATTAAATAACTCGCTTCTATAATTGTGTTCAATATAGTCACAAAGTATAACTGTGAAACCAGGAAAATAATTATAGTTTTAATATGAAGCCTGTTTTCGTTGAAATCAGCTGTATAAATATGATAAATGTCGTAATTACCCCAAAGAACTGACAGTAATCAAACAGTTCAAACTGAAACTACAGTTCCTCATCCATTTCTTACCCATTTGCACTACACTGCCTATTTGCACACACACATACACAATGCTCATTTTGCACCTGTCTTTTTCTTGTCATTTATGTTGTTTATTGTACTTAGATAGCTAGATGTTTAAATAGCTAAATGTTTACTTAGATAGCTATAGATAAAGTTATTTATATGACTTGTTTTTTAGCCTTTTTCTTTCTCTATAAACGTACCATGGGGAGCCTGAGGGAAACGGCATTTCAATGCACTGTATATGTACATATTGACAACAAAACTCTCTTGAAACTTGAATCTAATGCCGCTTTTCCACTACAAATGCGGCTGAGTCGGGCTGAGCCGTGCCGTGCTGAGTTGGGCTGAGTCGAGCTGAGCGGGGCTATTGGAGTTGCATTTCGACTACCAGTGCTGAACCGTGCTGGCTGGAAGTGGGTGGACACATTGGGTGGAGTTAGCGAAAGTGGGTGGACGTCACGTGATGTCGTTAAGCGGCGCAAACAGTGACATCAGTGATCTTTTAAGCGGTAGTCTCATGACCCGGATAGTAAACAATAAACATGGAGGACATGGAGTCGTTAGTGTTGCTGGTCTTGGTGCTGTGGCTTGTTGTCACCGACAATGCCAACAGATACTGGCAAGAGCGTATAGATGAGGCGAGGCGCATAAGGCTCCAGAAATTCTCGTAATTCTTCTTCTTCCGGGTTTACGGTGTTTACAGATCTCAGCGTGCTCGCGGGGCGTGTGTGGGCATGTGAGGACACTCCTCCTCACCAATCAGTGCACAGGGGAGTGTCTGCTCACGCCCCCAGCCTCACTCCGCTCGGTTTGGCTCGCTTCAGCCCTACTCCAAAACCGTGCGAGTTTTGGGTGCTAAGCAGGGCTGAAGCGAGCTGAGTCGTGCTGTTTTGAGATAGTCTAAACGCGAGCCGTGTCGGGCTGAAGTGAGCTGAAGCGAGCTGAAGTGAGCTGAAAAAGGGTAGTGGAAAAGGGCCATAATTAGCTCTGGATAAGGGTGTCTGCCAATTGCCATAAATGGTAAATCCTGATCAGGGTTTGCCCCAGAAAAAAAATATCAGAGCAGTGCTACTGATGCAGAGCCCAGCCCAATAGATAGATAGATAGATAGATAGATAGATAGATAGATAGATAGATAGATAGATAGATAGATAGATAGATAGATAGATAGATAGATAGATAGATAGATAGATAGATAGATAGATAGATAGATAGATAGATAGATAGATAGATAGATAGATAGATACTCAAGATGGTACGCCTAGAGATGCAGATTAATTTCACCCATCATTCAATATTAGTCAATCATATTATAATAATAACCATGATAAATAACTGGCAGATATTCAGTTTCAAGACCATCTACTGTCAATACTGGCCAGCTGCTTCACCTGGGACACAATTATTTCTTTTGCACATCAGAACCACACTCCACAGCAACTGTCACTGAGCATAGTGTGCAATGGTAGACTGCGTTGTCGTATGCTAATGCCATAGATGAAGTGTGCTATTTTTATCATCCATGTGCATCTGAACTGACAGCAGCAGTAAACACGCGCCATTTTGGCACCTAATCATGAATGGATCTAACATGAAATGGGTCCGTACACATCTTGGCTACTGAATCCTGAATACGGCCCTGATATGAAGAGTGTCAAGTGTCCTTACTTAAAATGCTCAGTGATTTTGGGCAGCTTCGTAGCACACCTCTTCATTTTGTGATCCCAGGAACAGAATCAAGGTCAAATCACACAACACTGCCATCTAGCGACCAGCGCCTAGAAGGCGGTTTTATGTACGGTTGCGAATGGCAGTCAGTGCACACACATTTATTTTCACTTCTGGGTTGAGTACCAGGATAGTCTAGACTTCATCTCATCTCGTCTCATTATCTCTAGCTGCTTTATCCTGTTCTACAGGGTCGCAGGCAAGCTGGAGCCTATCCCAGCTGACTACGGGCAAAAGGCGGGGTACACCCCGGACAAGTCTCCAGATCATCACAGGGCTGACACATAGACACAGACAACCATTCACACTCACATTCACACCTACGGTCAATTTAGAGTCACCAATTAACCTAGCCCGCATGTCTTTGGACTGTGGGGGAAACTGGAGCACCCAGAGGAAACCCATGCGGACACAGGGAGAACATGCAAATGCCGCACAGAAAGGCCCTCGCCGGCCACGGGGCTCGAACCCGGACCTTCTTGCTGTAAGGCAACAGCACTAACCACTACACCACCGTAACGTCCCCGGTATTGAAATTTTTTTTAATTATTTTTTCTTTCTTTTGTGTGTGTGTCATACATGTCAACCTATACGGAATGTCCGTATTTTATACGGATTTGATTCAGTAAATGTAGTATACGGGCGTACAAAAAAAGTTATACAGATTCTTTTAAAAAAAACTTCAATATTTATTTAGAGCTATAAGCAATTCCCACGATGATAAAAGAGCGCATAACATTTACAAACATACTGTACACCACAGAAAGCACAAACAGCCAGTAAAGAGTCTTATGAAATCGCGCTTTATCTTGTGGTAGCGAGACTTCGTTCCACTTTTGATCATGCGCACACCGCATTGCGAGAATCCCGCCAACCGGGAAGTAACATTTTGTTTGAAATGCACATTTCCACCTGAGCGACTTTCACTAGTGACTGAAAAAATTCTGAATGGGCACTCCGGCAAGATCAACACAGACACTTGCTGTGACATGCAGCCTAGTGAGGTATTGGTGCAGACTGCTAAAAAAGCTGTCATGGAGTACAATTCAGAACATTAGAGTGACACTTTGTGTTTTTGTCAAACATTGGAGCTTTGTATTCATTCTGAAGGTTTATTGTTATTAATATTGAATAAAAAGTAACTTGGATATATCATTGTTAATTATCATTCAAATTTTAGGTAAATTATTTTAATTTGCATCTTATAAGGATTTTATAAGGGAAATACGGATTTTGGAGGTTGGTTATACAGGTTTGATTGACCAAAGGTTGACATGTATGGTGTGTGTGCAAGTGACAGCACAGTGCTGGAGTCACACAGGGTGGTGGAGCACTTTGAGGAAAGCCCTGCTAATGATCATGATAGACGACCAACACATAGTCCACAGGACTTTTCTTAAAGGAGTATTTTATTTGCTCATGAATTTCACTGCATCATGCCAACTTGTCTATTTCTGTAGCCTTTAAGGAGGCTTTTGTATCTTTGCGCTCTTTTGTTGTCTTATGTCAGGAATGTTGTCTTGCTGTAGGAAATCAAATGTGTGGAAATAGTGTAAACTCCTTTAAAAGATGAGTCTCAATCAGCATATATTTGAAAATGAGTGCAGTTTCACAGACTCTCATGCAAGTGCTGGGGGAGGTCTCATGCAAGGTGCCCAGGTCTGATTACAGGGTGTTAACGTGCTTTTGTTTTATATATATATATATATATATATATATATATATATATATATATATATATAGGTACATTCAGTCCGTCTCTTTAAGAAACTACATTTCCCATCAGCCAACTTCCGCGTTGACCTACGTCACGCATGGGCGGGATCATCTACGTCACATCCTCCAGGAAGGCATAAACCACCCGGAAACTCCTAGCTCCTCTTCTTTTGGTGCCGTGATTTCAACACAGACACAGGGAGGAATCGCTCGCTCCGCGAGCAAAGCCAAAAAGATGTCTTTTCTTTTCTTTCTTGCAAGAATCAGAGTTTCGCACTTTTCTTTGTTTACCTTTGGCCACGGTAGACTCTAAGATCGCACAATTTTAAACTCAGCTTGAGTTTACAACCGGTTTTTCATTTGTTCCTTATAAGTACGTACTACTGCAGTCCAGGCAGTTATTTTAAAGTTAAGAAGCAACTGGATCCTTTTTAACTCAAAAGCTGTGCACATTGTTTGATCAGAGACTTTCTTTTCATCACGAGCGACCACGCGTCGGACCGAGAAGTTCTCTGCGCCTCACAGAAGCGACTCACGTGCTCCACAACGGCGAAACTCCAAAAGTCTCGGAACATCTCTTCATAATCTTGCTAGAGGCAAGATACTGAGTAAGACTTGGCATTTGGGCAAAACCTAGTCTTAGGAATTAGCTTTTATTGAAATAGTGTGAATTTTAAACTCAGGAACGTTTATTTATTACACTGTCGACACGCAGCGTGTTGAATTGTTCTAATTTTGCCCTCTCAATTGTTTAATAGATAGGCTTTGCATGCTTCTCTTTATTCCTCACTAACACTTTAATTTCCTTATCACACATCTTGATCTCATCAAGATTTTGGTGGATTTAGTAGTGTTATGAGCTAGCATTCCTTTGTCTTAGCTTAGCCACACGAGTTTAATCTAAGCCTACACAAACACGTGGTCACTCACAAACACCTACCTAGCTAGCATTCCTTTGTCTTAGCTAGCAACACAAGGCTAATCTAGGCCTTCACCATGTGGCCACTCACAAACACACCTTGGTTAGCTACACAGAGCTAGTCTTTGTCTCCAACACGTGGCGGTCCTCCCCCCACTTTCACACACACCTCTTTTGTTTTAACTCCACGAGGTAGGGTCCTTGGGCCTTAGCTAGCCACATGGCTAATTCTTTTGTCTACTTAGCAACACAAAGCTAATCTAGGCCTCACCACATGGTCAAACACACCTCAGTTAGCATCCCACGCTAGCTTCTTTCTTTTGCTAGGCCATAGGCCTAACCACGTGGTCAACTCCTCCCCCACAAACACACGTGGAGTTAGCTACCAGAGCTAATCCTTTTTTTTTGTAGGCCACACACACACAAGGTCTCTCTCTCACACACAAACATATCTTAATTAGCACACAAAGCTAATCTTTTGTCTTCACCACAACACACCCACAAACACACACACCATATCATATTTGTATATAATGATTCCAACTGTTATTATCCATTTTTATCTTTGTTATAATAAATTCCATTATTATTGAAACTGTGTGTATTTGTGTTCCAATATTTCTGAAGTCACACAATCTCCCAAAGAATTCAGGAAGGTGCATATAAGTTATGTAATATGGTAAGTGATCATAATAATTTGGAATATACCATAATTTAGCTGTTTGGTAATTTATTATTAAGCACCAAAATTAATGGTATTAATTAATGAGACTGATTAATGAGACTGACTCATGAGACTGATTCCATGAGTGATTTAATGATAATATGAGACTGATTCAATGAAAATGATTCACTGAAAACGATTCAAATGAGACTGATTCAATTTTAATTATTAACCTTCAGATTTAATGAGATTGATCACTCAATTACCCAAATGCACCTACATATATATATATATATATATATATATATATATATATATATATAGGGGCTGCAAAAGTAGGTATACAGTAATAAAAAACAAAACATTCATACAAAACATTATTTTATTGATTATACAAACATATCAATAATGAACATATTAATCATATCAATAATATATGAATCCCTCAAATGTTCAAACTGTTTGCCCCAGCATTCACACACTCCACTAGTTGAGCGTCGACACCCATGCACACTCTGGCACAAAGGTCTTTATCAGCATCAATTTGCTGGCAAGCCTCCCGTATGAACTGAATCATGGCATCAACAGAATGTGGCTTGCGTGTGAAACCCCTATCTTTTACAAATCCCAAGAAAAAGAAGTCCATAGGGGTGAGATCCGGCTAACGTGGTGGCCAGTCAATGGCTCCCCGACATCCAATCCACCTGTTGGGAAATTATTTGTCAAGTAGCGCATGCACATTGAGTGCGAAGTGCAGTGGCGCCCCATCCTGCTGAAAGTAGAAGTCGTCCTGCTGCTGTTGTTCGCCGATAATCTTTACTGTATACCTACTTTTGCAGCCCTCTGTGTGTGTGTGTGTGTGTGTGTGTGTGTATGTGTATATACAACCCCGATTCCAAAAGAGTTGGGACAAAGTACAAATTGTAAATAAAAACGGAATGCAATGATGTGGAAGTTTCAAAATTCCATATTTTATTCAGAATAGAACATAGATGACATATCAAATGTTTAAACTGAGAAAATGTATCATTTAAAGAGAAAAATTAGGTGATTTTAAATTTCATGACAATAACACATCTCAAAAAAGTTGGGACAAGGCCATGTTTACCACTGTGAGACATCCCCTTTTCTCTTTCCAACAATCTGTAAACATCTGGGGACTGAGAAGACAAGTTGCTCAAGTTTAGGGATAGGAATGTTAACCCATTCTTGTCTAATGTAGGATTCTAGTTGCCCAACTGTCTTAGGTCTTTTTTGTCGTATCTTCCGTTTTATGATGCGCCAAATGTTTTCTATGGGTGAAAGATCTGGACTGCAGGCTGGCCAGTTCAGTACCCGGACCCTTCTTCTACGCAGCCATGATGCTGTAATTGATGCAGTATGTGGTTTGGCATTGTCATGTTGGAAAATGCAAGGTCTTCCCTGAAAGAGACGTCGTCTGTATGGGAGCATATGTTGCTCTAGAACCTGGATATACCTTTCAGCATTGATGGTGTCTTTCCAGATGTGTAAGCTGCCCATGCCACACGCACTAATGCAACCCCATACCATCAGAGATGCAGGCTTCTGAACTGAGCGCTGATAACAACTTGGGTCGTCCTTCTCCTCTTTAGTCCGAATGACACGGCATCCCTGATTTCCATAAAGAACTTCAAATTTTGATTCGTCTGACCACAGAACAGTTTTCCACTTTGCCACAGTCCATTTTAAATGAGCCTTGGCCCAGAGAAGACGTCTGCACTTCTGGATCATGTTTAGATACGGCTTCTTCTTTGAACTATAGAGTTTTAGCTGGCAACGACGGATGGCACGGTGAATTGTGTTCACAGATAATGTTCTCTGGAAATATTCCTGAACCCATTTTGTGATTTCCAATACAGAAGCATGCCTGTATGTGATGCAGTGCCGTCTAAGGGCCCGAAGATCACGGGCACCCAGTATGGTTTTCTGGCCTTGACCCTTACGCACAGAGATTCTTCCAGATTCTCTGAATATTTTGATGATATTATGCACTGTAGATGATGATATGTTCAAACTCTTTGCAATTTTACACTGTCGAACTCCTTTCTGATATTGCTCCACTATTTGTCGGTGCAGAATTAGGGGGATTGGTGTTCCTCTTCCCATCTTTACTTCTGAGAGCCGCTGCCACTCCGAGATGCTCTTTTTATACCCAGTCATGTTAATGACCTATTGCCAGTTGACCTAATGAGTTGCAATTTGGTCCTCCAGCTGTTCCTTTTTTTTGTACCTTTAACTTTTCCAGCCTCTTATTGCCCCGTCCCAACTTTTTTGAGATGTGTTGCTGTCATGAACTTTCAAATGAGCCAATATTTGGTATGAAATTTCAAAATGTCTCACTTTCAACATTTGATATGTTGTCTATGTTCTATTGTGAATACAATATCAGTTTTTGAGATTTGTAAATTATTGCATTCCATTTTTATTTACAATTTGTACTTTGTCCCAACTTTTTTGGAATTGGGGTTGTAGTTATGGCATGACTGAGACTAGTGGCAAAGTTATGTACAGAACTTGTCTCAAAAGTCCACTAACCATTGGGCATCGGTGTTGTGTGATGCCTTTCTTTCCCATATATCTTTCCAGTATTTTTCCATCTCAGCTCTTGGTGGGTCTGACCGGTTGTTGTTCCCCCGGTTGTTGGCTGGTTGTTGAACCAGCCAAGAGTACACCTTGGCTGGTTCAGTGGAGAACAGCTTGTTTATTCTCCTGGCCTCTCCCTCCTTGGTGTATCTCTTCAACCGGGTGTCCAGAGCTGTTAGTCGCTGTTTGGCAGTTTCGAGTGCCTCTGGTATGGGGAGTGAGTTGTACTTCCTGGGTGCCCCTTTATTCCCTTTCTGTAGTTCAGCTAGCTGGCTAACCTCTCTCTGTGCTGCCTTTATCTTGGCCTCTAATCGTCTCTTCCATGGTGGATACTGTTTGTTATGTCCAAGCATCTCCATGATTACTGTTGCTGTACTGTGTATCAGCTTGTTGGTCTCAGTGATGGTTCTCAGCTTCAGTATTCATCGGGGGCTCCAGATTTCCAGTTGGGTCATGATCTTCCTTCTCAGGTCAGCAACTCTTGTGTTGAGGCTGTTAGCTGTTGGGGCTTGGTACCCAATCTCTGGTTGTGGGGATGATGATGACATCCCCCCACTGACCTGTCTTCCTTCGTTACATCGTTGTTGTATTTCATTAATCTCTAGTTGTGATAGTAGATTTCGATTACGGATGTTGGAACACTTTGATTGTGGGTTTCAAAGTATCCAATGGTCCCACATTCACATCCCCCTCTCTAGTATAGTAGCATTCCAGCAAATCCGTATTTTCTGTCCTCGTCCAGTAGCCCATTTCTCATCAGTTTGCCCTGGTTCCCTAGCAACTGACGCAGTCCTTGTTGACCCGGGTGACATCTGAGCCAGTATGACTCTATCAGTTATGTCTTCACTCATTCCTGAGGTAGGCTGATATATCATGAGGGGTCTTGCCTAAGGACCCTTACTGGATGATGTTTTGCCCCGACCGGGATTCGAACCCCGATCTCCCACATCGTAGTCAGTGAGCATTACCACTGTACTATCCAGCTGATATATATATGAGTGGCAGTGGGGGCGTGGCCAAGTGTCAGTTTGTGAATGGAGGGCGGGGTTGGGGAAGGCCAAGTCATTACACCTGTTGTCAATTAGTGTGTGTGTGTGTGTTTGTCACAGTGATGGTGGAGCATAAAAGGAGTAGGAGAGCAGAGAAGAGTGCCTGGGACCAGAACACGACTGTGTGTGTACGTGCGTGACCTAGAGTAAGCCAAGTGAAGCTGAAAAGCTGTCAGTAAACATATGTGTGAACATTATCTCCCACCTGCTGTACTTCTGTACTCCACCCACATCAGGAAAATTATCACAGTGGTGCCGTGACCCGGATGTACCGAAGGGAGCCAGCCCATGGAGTCCTCACCATTCAAGGATCTCATCCATGCAATCGCTACCACTCAGCAGAACCAGCATCAAGTGCTGACCGCCTTCTGCAAGGAGCAGGAAAAATGCTTCGAAGCCTTGGTGCTGGCCCAGCAGGAAGATTGCCAGGCGTTCCGGCACCTGCTTGCATCGGTGGGGTCCTCGACCGCTACCACAGCAGACCTTCCCCACGTCACCCTAACGAAGATGGGCCCACATGACAATCCGGAAGCCTTCCTAGCACTCTTTGAGCAAGCAGCTGAAGTGTGGGGGTGGCCAGTTGAGCAGCGCGCAGCGTGCCTGCTTCCACTGTTGACTGGCGAGGCACAGCTCGCCACACTGCAGCTTCCCGCCGACAGCTGGCTCATATATGCCGACTTGAAGCCCGCCATCCTACAGCGTGTTGGCCGCTCCCTGGAACAACAGCATCAGTGCTTCTGGACGCTGAAGTTGGAGAAGGTCGGCTGGCCATTTGCATTCGGCCAACAGCTCCAGGACACCTGCCGGTGGTGGCTGAGGGTGGATGACTGCGACGCTGAGGGAATCATTGACCTGGTGACACTGGAGGAGTTCATCGTTCAATCACTTCTGGGAGGAACGGCAGAGTGGGTCCAGTGTCATCGCCCGGCATTGCTGGAACAAGCCATCGAACTGGCTTAGGACCACCTGGCGGCGGTTCCAATGGCAGGAGGACGTGTTGCCTCGTCTCCTTTTTTCTCTTCTTCCTCCTCCCTCTCTTCTTCCCTTTCCCACCCTGTTCCTCCACCACAGAGGCCAGCTCCGCCCCAGCCAGCCCGACGCACCCATGGTGTTTTCCTGTTTTTTGCTTCTGTGTCATCTCCCCCTTAGGTGAGTGACACCCATAACACCAGTGCAGAGGGAAAGCCTGGGCCGGTGCGCTGGCACTGCAGGGAGCCAGGACATCTTCAGAGTCAGTGCTCCATGATGGAGGTGGGAGCGGTAGTCCGGATCCCCAACATGCCAGAGACCGCCCTCGATCAGGCCAGAGAGTATCGTATACCGATAAGTGTACAAAGGGATATATATCATGCCTTGGTGGATTCCGGCTGTAACCAGACCTCAATCTACCAAAGCTTGGGGCAAGGTGATGCATTGGGGAGAGTACAAGTGGTGAAGGTGCTGTGTGTGCATAGGAATGTTCACAACTACCCATTAGTGTCCATCCACATTCTATTTCAGGGAGAAAAGCGTAGAATAAAGGCAGTGGTTAATCCTCGTGTCACCCACTCACTGATTTTGGGGACTGATTGGCCAGGGTTTAAAAAACTGATGGATCACTTAGTAAGAGGTGGGTCCAGCATTAGTACAGTATGTCACAGGAAGATTCTGGTGTGGCATTGACTGGGGAAACTGTCACAGAGCCATCTACGTCAGCTCTGTGTCAGGGCGATACGAGAAGTGAGGAGCAGCCTGATTTGAGGATTCCCTTGAGGATTTCCCGTTAGAGCAGTTGTGAGATGAGACTCTGTGTCATGCTTTTGACCAAGTGAGAGTAATCAATGGTCAAACTCTCCAGCCAAGCACAACACCGGCCTTCCCATATTTCGCTATTATTAAGGATAGGTTGTACCGAGTGACGCAGGAAACTCAAACAGGTGGGCAAATAACCCAGTTGTTAATCGCAAAGAGCTGTAGGGAACTCGTATTCCATGCAGCTCACTTTAATCCCATGGCCGGACACTTAGGGCAGGATAAAACACTAGCCCGAATAATGGCCTGGTTCTATTGGCCAGGGATTCACAGGGATGTCCGTTGGTGGTGAACGGCGTGCTGCGAATGCCAATTAGAAAATCCCACAGCCACTCCAAAAGCACCTTTGTGCCCTCTCCTTCTAATCGACACCCCTTTTGAGAGAATTGGTATGGATCTTGTCAGACCATTAGATCGGTCAGCACAGGGATATCAATTTATTTTAGTTCTGGTGGACTATGCAATGCTATATCCAGAAGTGGTACCTCTCCAAAATATCTCGGCACGCAGTATTGCAGAAGAACTCTTCCATATTATCTCCCGGATCAGGATTCCAAAAGAAATCCTGACAGACCAAGACACTACATTTATGTCATGCGCACTGCGTGAACTGTATGGGTTACTGGAAATTAAGTCTATCTGCACCAGTATCTATCACCCACAAACAGATGGTTTAGTGGAATGGTTTAATCAAACACTCAAAAACTTAATTCAGAAATTTGTAAGTGAGGATGCACATAATTGGGATAAATGGCTCGAGCCCCAGGGTGGCATGGTGGTGTAGTGGTTAGCACTGTCGCCTCACAGCAAGAAGGTCCTGGGTTCAAGCCCAGTGGCTGGCGAGGGTCTTTCTGTGTGGAGTTTGCATGTTCTCCCCA
Organism: Neoarius graeffei; assembly: GCF_027579695.1. Taxonomy (NCBI): domain Eukaryota; kingdom Metazoa; phylum Chordata; class Actinopteri; order Siluriformes; family Ariidae; genus Neoarius; species Neoarius graeffei. Next base: position 22,997,450 of record NC_083582.1, on the reverse strand, counting down.
TGTCTGCGTGGGTTTCCTCCGGGTGCTCCGGTTTCCCCCACAGTCCAAAGACATGCAGGTTAGGCTAATTGGTGACTCTAAATTGACCATAGGTGTGAGTGTGAATGGTTGTTTGTCTCTATGTGTCAGCCCTGGCGACTTGTCCGGGGTGTACCCCGCCTCTCACCCATAGTCAGCTGGGATAGGCTCCAGCTTGCCTGCGACCCTGTAGGACAGGATAAGCAGCTACAGATAATGGATGGATGGATATGAGCATAAGCAATGTGGCATTTTGTACATGCTACAAGAAAGTTGGGAGGAAGGACCTTCGCCTAGCAAGAATGAAATTGAATACATTCTTGACCTGTGCACAAAACTCCACACCCTCACACACATAACCCAGGAGAATTTACAGCAGGCACAAGAACATCAAGTCCGGCTGTACGACAGGGGCATGCTCCTTAAAGAGTTCACACCGGGAGACAAAGTGTGTGTATTATTGCCCACGTTGAGCTCCAAATTAATTGCCAAGTGGCAAGGGCCCTTCGAGGTGACACGGCAAATCGGGGACGTAGACGATGAGGTGAGATGCACAGATAGGGGTGGGGCATTGGAAATTTACCACCTCAACCTGTTAAAACATTGGAACGAGGGGGTCCCCATGGTGTTGTCATTGGTAGTACCAGAGAAGGCAGACCTGGGGCCGGAGGTAACAAAAACCCCAACATCTCAAGCTGCTCTGGTTCCTTGTGGAGACCACCTCTCACCAGCCCAACTCATGAAGGTGGCCAAGTTGCAGAAGGAATTTTCCGACATGTTCTCGCCCCTGCCCGGCCACACCCACCTCATAGAACACCACACTGAGACTCCCCCGGGGGGTGGTGATGTGTAGCTGCCCTTACCGCTTGCCCGAACACAAAAAAAGGTGGTTTGGAATGAACCCAAGGCCATACTCAAAATGGACATCATCGAGGAGTCCCACAGTGACTGGAGCAGCTCGGTGGTCCTGGTTCCCAAGACCGATGGGTCGGTCTGGTTCTATGTGGACTATAGAAAGGTCAATGTGGTGTCTAAATTTGATGCATACCCAATGCCTCGCATTGATGAGTTGCTTGATCAGTTAGGCGCTACTTGCTTTTATTCGACACTGGATCTAATGAAGGGATATTGGCAGATCCCCTTGACTCCTCTATCCCAACAGAAAACAGCCTTTTCCACACCATTTGGGTTACACCAATTTGTCACACTTCCTTTTGGGTTATTTGGGGCTCCCGCTACGTTCCAGTGGCTCATGGACAAGATCCTCTGCCCTTACACCGCCTACGTGGCAGTGTATCTCGACGATATCATTATTTATAGCAATGATTGGCCACGGCACTTGGAACACCTTGGAGGGGGGAGTCTGCTGCAGGCCGGACTGCTCCCCGGCCTGAGTTGGGCAGTGGGAGTACGTGGCAGCAGGGGCATTGCCAAGCGTTAGTTTGTGAACGGAGGCCGGGGTCAGGGAAGGTGAGTGGCCATGTCATTACACCTGTTGTCAATTAATATGTGTGTGTGTGTGTGTGGGTGTGTGTGTGTGTGGTGTGTGTGTGTGTGTGTGTGTGTGTGTGTGTGTTTGTTTGTTGCAGTGATGGTGGAGCATTAAAGGAGTAGAAGAGCAGAGAAGAGTGCCTGGGACCAGAACACGACTGTGTGTACATGCGTGTCCTAGAGTAAGCCAAGTGAAGCTGAAAAGCTGTCAATAAACATGTGTGTGAACATTATCTCCCGCCTGTCATACTTCTGTACTCCACCCACATCAGGGAAATTATCAATATATATATCCGAGGGCTAGTGAGCATCAAGACCACGGTCCAGGATGAAACATCGAAAATCCGAGAATACATCAGAAAGATGGCCCCAAAAGATGAACTGCTAAGTGAATGTCTCAGGCAGCAGAACCCTGATGAGAGTGCAGAGGAGGAGGAGGAACAGACAACCTGGAGGGACAAACCCCTACATGGCATGTACCACCATCAGATAGAGGAAGTGGCTGATATCAAGAAATCCTACCAGTGGCTGGATAATGCAGGACTGGCAGACAGCACAGAGGCACTAATCATGGCAGCACAAGAACAGGCCATAAGCACAAGAGCCATAGAGGCCAGGATCTACCAGAGTAGATCAGACCCAAGATGCAGACTGTGCAAAGAAGCCCCTGAAACAGTCCAGCACATAGTAGCAGGGTGTAAGATGCTAGCTGGATCAGCGTACATGGAGAGGCACAACCAAGTGGCTGGGATAGTATACAGGAACATCTGCAACCAGTATGGAATAGAAGTACCCAAGTCCCAATGGGCCATACCACAGAAGGTGGCTGAGAACAACAGGGCCAAGGTTCTGTGGGACTTCAGCTTCCAGACTGACAAACAGATCCTGGCTAACCAACCGGACATAGTGGTGGTGGACAAACAGCAGAAGAGGGTGGTGGTGATAGATGTGGTGATCCCAGCTGACGCCAACATCAGGAAGAAGGAACATGAGAAACTTGAGAAGTATCAAGGGTTGAAAGAGCAGCTGGAACGGATGTGGAAGGTCAAGGGTTGCGTGGTCCCTGTGGTAGTGGGGGCACTTGGGGCAGTAACCCCCAAACTGGGAGAGTGGCTCCAGCAAATCCCAGGAACAACATCTGAAGCCTCAGTCCAGAAGAGCGCAGTCCTAGGAACATCGAAGATACTGCGCAGAACCCTCAAACTCCCAGGCCTCTGGTAGAGGACCAGAGCTTGAGGATGACATGGATACCACTGCCGGGGGTGAGAAGGATATATATATATATATATATATATATATATATATATATATATATATATATATAAATCATGATGTAGATAAGTCCCAAAGAGTCGACTCTACCAGCATGGGGCTTGAAGAGTTCAGGATGATTTAAATCAGATGGTGTTTGCAGATTTTTTAACAAAAATGGTCATTTTGTCAGTATTAACACCAGGATTGATGTGCTTCATCACAGTTCAATCATATCACTTAGTTTACAGCTCATATTAATTTTATGATATTTTAACACTGTCAGTCGGAGAACAGACCATAAATATGCATTAGTTCCTTACAGTGGTGCCTGAAAGTTTGTGAACCCTTTAGAATTTTCTATATTTCTGCATAAATATGACCGAAAACATCATCGGATTTTCACACAAGTCCTTAAAGTAGATAAAGAGAACCCAGTTAAACAAATGAAACAAAAATATTGTACTTGGTCATTTATTTATTGAGGAAAATGAGCCAATATTACATATCTGTGCGTGACAAAAGTATGCGAACCTCTAGGATTATCAGTTGATTTGAAGGTGAAATTAGAGTCAGGTGTTTTCAATCAATGGGATGACAATCGGGTGTGAGTGGGCGCCCTGTTTTATTTAAAGAACAGGAATCTATCAAAGTCTGATCTTCATGACACATGTTTGTGGAAGTGTATCATGGCACGAACAAAGGAGATTTCTGAGGATCTCAGAAAAAGTGTTGATGGTGCTCATCAGGTGGAAAAGGATACAAAACCATCTGTAAAGAGTTTGGACTCCACCAATCCACAGTCAGACAGATTGTGTACAAATGGAGGAAATTCAAGACCACTGTTACCCTCCCCAGGAGTGGTCAACCAACAAAGATCGCTCCAAGAGCAAGGCGTGTAATAGCTGGCGAAGTCACAAAGGACCCCAAGGTAAATTCTAAGCAACTGAAGGCCTCTCTCACATTGGCTAATGTTAATGTTCATGAGTCCACCATCAGGAGAACACTGAACAACAATGGTGTGCATGGGAGGGTTGCAAGAATAAAGCCACTGCTCTCCAAAAAGAATATTGCTGCTCGTCTGCAGTTTGCTAAAGATCACATGGACAAGCCAGAAGGCCATTGGAAAAATGTTTTGTGAATAGATGAGACCAAAATAGAACTTTTTGGTTTAAATGAGAAGCGTTATGTTTGGAGAAAGGAAAACACTGCATTCCAGCATAAGAACCTTATCCCATCTGTGAAACATGGTGGTGGTAATATCATGGCTTGGGCCCGTTTTGCTGCATCTGGGCCAGGACAGCTTGCCATCATTGATGGAACAATTAATTGTGAATTATATCAGTGAATTCTAAAGGAAAATATCAGGACATCTGTCCATGAACTGAATCTCAAGAGAAGGTGGGTCATGCAGCAAGACAACAACCCTAAGCACACAAGTTGTTCTATCAAAGAATGGTTAAAGAAGAATAAAGTTAATGTTTTGGAATGGCCAAGTCAAAATCCTGACCTTTAATCCAATCGAAATATTGTGGAAGGACCTGAAACGAGCAGTTCATGTGAGGAAACCTACCAACATGCCAGAGTTGAAGCTGTTCTGTATGGTGGAATGGGCTAAAATTCCTCCATGCTGGTGTGCAGGACTGATCAACAGTTATTGGAAACATTTAGTTGCAGTTATTGCTGCACAAGGGGGTCACACCAGATACTGAAAGCAAAGGTTCACATACTGTAGCGCGTATTGAGTGTGGGTGGAGCACAGAGGACGGCAGGACAGCGTTTGGAGGCAGACAAGGTGATTTATTCTGATAACTTTTCAGTCTCAAAATCTTAGTTATACGTTTATTCATTCACACACACACACTCGTCTGGTCCCGGGATGCGCTCCCTCTCCTCTCTCTCTGCCTCCTTAAATAGGGAGCGGTTACTGGGAAAACACACACACAAACACAGGTTAATTATCCTCAGGTGTCGCGATTCTGCCACTCACCTTCCCCGGCTCCACCCTCCTGTCACAGACCGGCGCTTGACCACGCCCCCGCTGCCACATACCCCCACCGCCCGACTCAGGCCGGGCGCTCGTCCGGCCGGCAGCCGACTCCCCCCCCCCTCGACGGGAGAGGAAGTCCGCCACGACCATCTGCGCCCCCGGCCTGTGGACCACCTTGAAGTTGAAGGGTTGGAGTGCCAGATACCAACGGGTGATCCGCGCGTTGGCATCCTTCATGCGGTGGAGCCACTGGAGGGGCGCGTGGTCCGAACAGAGAGTGAAAGAGCGCCCCAGCAGGTAGTAACGGAGGGCGAGGACCGCCCACTTAATCGCCAGGCACTCTTTTTCAATGGTGCTGTAGCGCCCCTCACGCACCGACAGCTTCCGGCTGATATACAGGACTGGGCGGTCCTCCCCCTCCACCTGCTGGGACAAAACGGCCCCCAGCCCTCTGTCCGACGCATCGGTCTGCAACACAAAAGGGAGAGAGAAGTCAGGGGAGTGTAAAAGTGGCCCCCCACACAGTGCAGCCTTTACCTCAGAGAAAGCCCGCTGGCACTGCTCCGTCCACTGGACCGGATCTGGCGCCCCCTTTTTAGTGAGGTCAGTCAGCGGGCTGGTGACGTCCGAATAATTAGGTATAAACCTACGATAGTAGCCAGCCAGCCCCAGGAACTGCCTCACCCCCTTTTTGGTCTTGGGCCTCGGGCAGGCCGCAATCGCTGCCGTCTTATTAATTTGGGGACGCACCTGCCCGTTGCCCAAGTGGAAGCCCAGATACCGTACTTCCACCCGCCCAATCGCACACTTCTTCGGGTTGGCAGTGAGTCCCGCCCGCCTCAGCGACCTAAGGACGGCCCTCAGGTGTTGTAGGTGCCGCTGCCAATCATTACTATAAATGATGATATCATCTAGGTAAGCGGCGGCATAGGTGGCGTGGGGCCGGAGGACCCTGTCCATCAGCCGCTGAAACGTAGCGGGCGCCCCAAACAGCCCAAAAGGAAGTGTGACGAACTGGTGTAAGCCGAACGGTGTGGAAAAGGCCGTTTTTTCCCGGGATAATGGAGTCAAGGGGATCTGCCAATATCCCTTCGTCAAATCCAGTGTCGAGTAAAAGCGAGCCGTGCCTAGTCGATCGAGCAGCTCATCAATACGAGGCATTGGGTACGCATCAAATTTAGACACCGCGTTGACTTTTCTATAGTCCACACAGAACCGGACCGAGCCGTCGGCCTTGGGAACCAAGACCACCGGGCTGCTCCAGTCACTGTGGGACTCCTCGACGATGCCCATTTCGAGCATGGCCTGAAGTTCTTCCCGAACCACCTTTTTTTTGTGTTCGGGTAATCTATAAGGACGGCTCCGCACTACCACCCCCGGGGGCGTCTCTATGTGGTGTTCTATGAGGTTAGTGCGACCGGGCAGGGGCGAGAACACATCCGAAAACTCGGCCTGCAACTGGGCGACCTCCGTGAGTTGGGTCGGGGAGAGGTGGTCTCCACAGGGGACCGGAGAGGTACGCGATGCCAATGACCCTTTTTGGACCTCCGGCCCCAGCTCCGCCTTCTCCGGAACTACCGACACCAATGCCACGGGGACCTCCTCGTTCCAAAGTTTCAGCAGATTGAGGTGGTAGATCTGTAGCGCCCCCTCCCTGTCCGTTCGCCTAACCTCATAGTCGACGTCCCCGACTCGCCGTGTGACCTCAAAGGGTCCTTGCCACTTGGCGATTAATTTGGAGCTCGACGTGGGCAACAGGACGAGTACCTTATCTCCCGGAGTGAACTCTCTAAGGCGCGTGCCCTTGTTGTACAGGCGGGCTTGCCGTTCCTGGGCCTGCCGCAAATTCTCCTGAGTTAGGTGGGTGAGAGTGTGGAGTTTTGCGCGCAGATCCATAACGTACTGAATTTCGTTTTTGCTCGGTGAAGGTCCCTCCTCCCAATTTTCCCGCAGTACATCTAAGATGCCGCGCGGCTTACGCCCATATAATAATTCAAACGGGGAGAACCCCGTGGAGGCTTGGGGGACCTCTCGCACTGCAAACAACAAGGGTTCGAGCCACTTATCCCAGTTACGTGCGTCCTCACTTACGAATTTTTTGATAATATTCTTGAGGGTGCGGTTGAACCGTTCAACTAAACCGTCCGTCTGTGGGTGATAAACGCTGGTGCGGATCGGCTTAATACCCAGTAGCCCATACAGTTCGCTCAGTGTTCGTGACATAAACGAGGTGCCCTGGTCAGTCAGAATCTCTTTCGGGATTCCAACCCGGGAGATAACGTGGAAGAGGGCCTCCGCAATACTGCGTGCTGAGATATTGCGAAGAGGCACCACTTCCGGGTATCGCGTTGCATAGTCCACCAGAACCAATATAAAGCGGTACCCTCGTGTTGACCGATCTAATGGCCCGACGAGATCCATCCCAATCCTTTCGAACGGGGTCTCGATTAATGGTAGGGGGCGCAAGGGCGCTTTTGGAATGGCCGCTGGATTTACTAACTGGCATTCGCGGCACGCCGTACACCACTTACGGACGTCGCCGCGAATCCCCGGCCAATAGAACCGGGCCATTATCCGGGCGAGTGTCTTATCTTGCCCGAGGTGTCCAGCCATGGGATTAAAGTGAGCCGCCTGAAATACCAATTCCCGGCGGCTCTTTGGAATTAGCAATTGGGTGACTCGCTCTTTCGTCTGAGTGTCCTGCGTCACTCGGTATAACCTATCCTTCAAAATGGCAAAATAGGGGAAGGACGGGGTGGCGCCCGGCGGGAGGGTCTGACCATCGATTACTCTCACTTGGTCAAACGCGTGTCGCAGAGTCTCGTCTCGCGATTGTTCCAGTGGGAAATCCGCGAGGGATTCCCCAATAGAAAGAGGAGGGGCCGGTGGCTCCTCACTCTGTCGCGGAGATGACGTAGACGGCTCTGCGACCGCAGCTCCAGCCAAAGCGACACCGGGACCCTCCCCTGTTAACCGGCAGGACCCACTCTTTATTAGGCGTGCCATTAAACCCCGAAATCCCGGCCAATCAGTCCCCAAGATCAAAGAGTGGGTAAGGCGAGGATTAACCGCCGCCTTCACTATCGATTTCTCCCCTCTGAAATGTATGTGGACCAACACCAACGGGTAGCTGTGAATATCCCCGTGCACACACAACACCTTCACCCCTTGTGCTCCCCCCAATGCCTCGCCTTGCACCAGGCTTTGGCGGATTGAGGTCTGATTGCAACCTGAATCCACCAACGCCTGATATGTAGCCCCTTGTACACTTACCGGTATGCGATACGCTCCGGCCCGATCGAGGGCAGCCTCTGGCGCGTCGGGGATCCGCACCACCGCCCCCACTTCCATCGCTGCACACTGTTGCTGCAGGTGGCCCGGATCCCCGCAGCGCCAGCAAACCGGCCCGGGCCTTCCCTCTGCAGCTGTGTTCTGGGGCTCACTCACCTGAGGGGGGGGAGAGACAGACACAGAAGGGAGAAACGGGAGGGCACCACGGGTGCGGCGGGCCGGCTGAGGTGGAGCCGGCCCCCGCCTCCGCGGTGGGGGAATGGGGCGAGGACGGGACACGGGAGGAGGGGGGGGAGAAAGAGAGAGAGAAGAGGAGAAAGAAGATGCTGTCGTCCGCTGTCCTGCTGCAGGAACAGCCGCCAGATGATCCTCCGCCAGTCCCACGGCCTGATCGAGCGACGCCGGGCGGTGGCACTGGACCCACTCCGCGGTTCCAGCTGGTAAGCGGGCGATGAACTGTTCCAGCGCCACCTGGTCGATGATTCCCTCGGCGTCGCGATCTTCGGCCCTCAGCCACCGCCAGCAGGCGTCCCGGAGCTGCTGGCCGAACGCGAACGGGCTGCCGACTTCCTCCATCCGCAGCGCGCGGAAGCGCTGGCGCTGCTGCTCCGGCGTGCGCCCCACGCGCTGGAGGACAGCCCGGCGAAGGTCGGCGTAGGCCAGCCTGCGATCGGCGGGGAGCTGTAGCGCGGCCAGCTGCGCCTCTCCCGTCAGGAGGGGGAGGAGGCGCGCCGCGCGCTGCTCCATCGGCCACCCCGAGGCTTCGGCGACCTGTTCGAACAATGTGATGAAAGCCTCGGGGTCGTCCTGCGGGCCCATCTTGGTCACGGTGAAGGGAGACAGGCCCGCGGCCGGGGCGCTGGTGGACCCCGCCGACGCGAGGAGACGCCGGAACGCATCTCGATCTTCCTGCTGGGCCAGCACCAGGGCTTCGAAGCGGCGCTCCTGCTCCTTTCGGAGCGTGACAAGTGCCTGGTGCTGGCTCTGCTGAGCCGTGGCGAGGGCGTGGACCAAGTCCGTGAACGGGGAGGATTCCATGGGGCTGCTGTGTTGGTGTTCCACCTGTTCCCGGGTTTCGGCACCACTGTAGCGCGTATTGAGTGTGGGTGGAGCACAGAGGACGGCAGGACAGCGTTTGGAGGCAGACAAGGTGATTTATTCTGATAACTTTTCAGTCTCAAAATCTTAGTTATACGTTTATTCATTCACACACACACACTCGTCTGGTCCCGGGATGCGCTCCCTCTCCTCTCTCTCTGCCTCCTTAAATAGGGAGCGGTTACTGGGAAAACACACACACAAACACAGGTTAATTATCCTCAGGTGTCGCGATTCTGCCACTCACCTTCCCCGGCTCCACCCTCCTGTCACAGACCGGCGCTTGACCACGCCCCCGCTGCCACACATACTTTTGCCACTCACAGACATGTAATATTGGATCATTTTCCTCAGTAAATAAATGACCAAGTATAATATTTTTGTCTCATTTGTTTCACTGGGTTTTCTTTATCTACTTTTAGGACTTGTGTGAAAATCTGATGATGTTTAAGGTCATATTTATGCATAAATATAGAAAATTCTAAAGGGTTCACAAACTTTTAATCACCACTGTATTTGTCCAGAAGTCTGATTATTCATTTGATCTTACATGGTTGTTGTTATAGCCATGTCTTTTGCTGTGTCTGCACAAACAGGTTCTGTGCTAAGAGCTGTTATCATTGCCAGAATGGGTGTTAGCAAGACTCACTCATTATTTCGCTCTATTAGCCTTTTTCACATTTCTGGGTATTTGGAGAATATCATGAACAGAGATAACTGGACTGCACTGGGCCAGACGCTGATCAATCAAGTTTTATCTCTCCTCATATGAACATATTTTATTAGATAATTGCATAATCATTATTTCATTACAAACTCCTATCTGACTCCCACTCACCTAATTTGGTTTTCCTTATCTCACCTGTCCTTTGTATAAGATTTTGGGCATCAGTAGTTGGACTATAATGCAAAATAATAATGAAACCTGGATTACAATCTTCAAGGCCAAAAATAAGGATTAATGAAGTGCAATCAGACATTTATGTAACCAAGTTGGGGGAGTTTTGGCACAGACACATGGAAGGTCAGGGTAGAGGACACCACAGTGAGGTTTAGTCATGATGCAGTGCATTAGGATGAAAAATATGAGAATCACACTGTGGAAATCAGTTCTAGAATCTTGAATTTATTCCATAGAGTGTGTTTTGATTAAACGTCAAGTCAAGTTTATTTGTATAACACTTTTAAGAACAGACATTGTTGCAAAGCAAACAGAAATTTAAAGGCTTTAAATGAGAGCTAATTTTATCTCTAAATTATCCCTGATGAGCAAGCCTATGGTGATGGTAGCAAGGAAAAACTCCCTGAGATGACATGAGGAAGAAACCTTGAGAGGAACCAGACTCAAAAGGGAACCCATCCTCATCTGGGTGATAACAGATAGTGTGATTACAAATAACTTGTGTCCTATATAATCACAAAGTACAACTGTCTAACCAGGAAATTCATTATAGTTTTAATATGGAACCTATTTTGTTGAAGTTATTGTAGCACTTCATATGGGTGGGTGGAGCACAGAAGGACGGCAGGCCAGAACTGAGTTCACAAAACTTTTATTGTTGCTTTTCAGCTTTCTTTCACCCTCTCCCAGTCACCCGCGCACGCACACACAAGTCGTCTGGTTGGGGAGAGAGCTCCCTTCCTCTACTCTCTCTCTCCTTATGTAGGGCGTGGTCACTGGGGAAGACACACAAACACACGTTAATAGACATCAGGTGCAGTGATTCTGTCACTTACCTTCCCTGACTCTGCCCTCCGGTCACCGACCGCCGCTTGACCACACCCCCGCTGCCACATACCTCCACCGCCCGACTCAGGCCGGGCGGCCGTCCGGCCTGCAGCCGACTCCCCCCCCCTTGACGGGAGAGGAAGTCCGCCACGACCATCTGCGCCCCCGGCCTGTGGATCACCTTGAAGTTAAAGGGCAGGAGTGCCAGATACCAACGGGTGATCCATGCGTTGGCATCCTTCATGCGGTGGAGCCACTGGACAGGCACGTGGTCCGAACAGAGGGTGAAAGGGCGTCCCAGCAGGTAGTAGTGGAGGGTGAGGACCGCCCACTTGATGGCAAGGCACTCTTTCTCGATAGTGCTGTAGCGCCCCTCACGCACCGACAGCTTTCTGCTGATATACAGCACTGGACGGTCCTCCCCCTCCACCTCCTGGGACAAAACAGCCCCCAGCCCTCTGTCCGATGCATCCATCTGTAACATAAAGGGGAGAGAAAAGTCAGGGGAGTGTAACAGTGGCCCCCCACACAGTGCAGCCTTCATCTCAGAGAAAGCCCGCTGGCATTGCTCCGTCCACTGGACCGGATCTGGTGCCCCCTTTTTAGTCAGATCAGTCTGTGGGCTGGTGAAGTCCGAATAATTAGGTATAAACCTACGATAGTAGCCAGCCAGCCCCAGGAACTGTCTCACCCCCTTTTTGGTCTTGGGCCTCAGGCAGGCTGCAATCGCTGCTGTCTTGTTAATTTGGGGACACACCTGCCCATTGCCCAAGTGGAAGCCCAGATACCGTACTTCCACCCGCCCAATTGCACACTTCTTCGGGTTGGCCTTGAGACCCGCTCGCCTCAGCGACCTAAGAACGGCCCTCAGGTGTTGCAGATGCCGCGGCCAGTCATTACTATAGATTATTATGTCATCTAAGTATGCGGCCGCGTAGGTGGTGTGGGGGCAGAGGACCCTGTCCATAAGCCCCTGGAATGTAGTGGGCGCCCCAAACAGCCCAAAAGGAAGTGTAACAAATTGGTGTAAGCCAAACGGTGTGAAAAGGCAATTTTTTTTCTCAGGATAGTGGAGTCAAGGGGATCTGCCAATAACCCTTTGTCAAATCCAGTGTCGAGTAAAAGCGAGCCGTGCCTAGTCTATCCAGCAACTCATCAATCCGAGGCATTGGGTATGCATCGAATTTAGACACCGCGTTGACTTTTCTATAGTCTACACAGAACTGGACCGACCCGTCGGCCTTGGGCACCAAGACCACCGGGCTGCTCCAGTCACTGTGAGACTCCTCAACGATTCCCATTTCGAGCATGGCCTCGAGTTCTTCCTGAACCACTTTTTTCTTGTGTTCGGGTAGCGTGTAAGGGCGGCTGCGCACTACCACCCCCAGGGGCATCTCGATGTGGTGTTCTATGAGGTTGGTGTGGCCGGGCAGGGGCGAGAACACGTCCAAAAATTCAGTCTGCAACTGGGCAACCTCCGTGAGTTGGGTCAGGGAGAGGTAGTCTCCACAGGGGACCAGAGAGGCATGCGATGTCAATGTTCCCTTTTGAACCTCTGGCCCCAGCTCCGCCTTCTCCGGAACCACCGACACCAACGCCACGGGGACCTCCTCATTCCAGAGTTTGAGCAGATTGAGGTGGTAAATCTATAGCGCCCCACCCCTGTCCATTTGCCTCACCTCATAATCGATGTCCCTGACTCGCCATGTGACCTCAAAGGCTCCTTGCCACTTGGTGATCAATTTGGAGCTCGATGTGGGCAACAGTACGAGTACTTTATCTCCCGGTGCGAACTCCCTAAGGCGCGTACCCCTGTCATGCAGGTGGGTTTGCCATTCTTGGGCCTGCCGCAAATTCTCCTGGGTTAGGTGTGTGTGTGTGTGGAGTTTTGCACGCAGGTCAATAACGTATTGAATTTCATTTTTGCTCGGGGAAGGTCCCTCCTCCCAATTTTCTTGCAGTACATCTAGGATGCTGCGTGGCTTACGCCCATATAATAATTAGAACGGGGAGAACCCCGTGGAGGCTTGTGGGACCTCTCGCACTGCAAATAACAAGGGTTTGAGCCATTTATCCCAATTACGTGCGTCCTCGCGAACAAATTTTTAAATTATATTCTTGAGTGTGTCATTGAACTGTTTGACTAAACCGTTCATTTGTGGGTGATAAACGCTGGTGCAGATAGGCTTAATTCCCAATAACCCATACAGTTCGCTCAGTGTGCGTGACATAAACGAGGTGCCTTGATCAGTCAGAATCTCTTTGGGGATTCCGACTCGGGAGATGACGCGGAAGAGCGCCTCCGCAATACTGCGTGCTGAGATATTGCGAAGAGGCACTGCTTCTGGGTATTGCATTGCATAGTCCACCAGAACTAAAATAAAGCGGTACCCTCATGTTGACCGATCTAATGGCCCGACGAGACCCATCCCAATTCTTTCGAATGGGGTCTCGATTAATGGGAGAGGGCGCAAAGGCGCTTTCGGAATGGCCACTGGATTTACTAACTGGCATTGGTGGCACGCCGTACACCACCTACGGATGTCACCGCGAATCCCTGGCCAATAGAACCAGGCCATTATTCGGGCTAGTGTCTTATCCTGTCCCAAATGTCCAGCCATGGGATTAAAGTGAGCCGCCTGGAATATTAATTCCCGGCGGCTCTTTGTAATCAAAAGCTGTGTTATCGGCTCCTTAGTCTGAGTGTCCTGCGTCACTCGGTATAATCTATCCCTCATAATGGAGAAATAGGGGAAGGATGGGGTGGCATTTGGCTGGAGCGTTTGACCATCAATTACTCTCACTTGGTCAAACACATGCCGCAGAGTCGTGTCCCGCGACTGTTCTAACGGGAAATCCGCAAGGGATTCCCCGAGAGAAGGAGGAGCCTGCGGCTCCTCCCTCGGATGTGGTGATGATGTAGACGGCTCTGTGACAGCTGCTCCCACCAATGCCACACTGGGACCTCCCCCTGCTGAACTACGGCAGGACCCACTATTCACTAAATGCCTCATTAACTCCCGAAATCCCGGGCAATCAGTCCCCAAAATTATTGAGTGGGTAAGGCAAGGATTAACTGCTGCCTTTACACTAAATTTTTCCCCTCAAAAAAGAATGTGGACCGACACTAAAGGGTAGTTGTGAACATCCCCGTGCACACACAACACCTTCACCAATTGTGTTCCCCCCAATGCCTCGTCTTGCACTAGGCTTTGGTGGATTGAGGTCTGATTACAGCCAGAGTCCACCAACGCCTGATATGTATCCCCTTGGACACTCACCGGTATGCGATATGCTCCGGCCTGATCGAGGGCGGCTCCTGGCGCGTTGGGGATCCGAACCACCACGCCCATCTCCATTGCCGAGCACTGCTGCTGGAGGTGGCCCGGCTCCCCGCAGCGCCAGCAAACCGGCCCGGGCTTTCTCTCTGCACCGGCGCTCTGGGGCTCACTCACCTGAGGGGGGGAAGAGACAGACACAGAAGTGGGAAAAGGGAGGGCACCGCGGGTGCGGCGGGCTGGCTGGGGTGGAGCCGGCCCCCGCCTCTGCGGTGGGGGAACAGGGCGAGGACGAAACACAGAAGGGAAGGGGAGGGCGATGAACTGTTCCAGTACCACCTGATCGACGATTCCCTCGGCGTCGCGGTTGTCAGCCCTCAGCCACCACCAGCAGGTGTCACGGAGTTGCTGGCCAAACGCGAATGGCCAGCCGACTTCCTCCAGGTGCAGAGCACGAAAGCGCTGTCGGTGTTGTTTGGGGGTGTGCCCCACACGCTGGAGGACGGGCTGGCGGAGGTCCGCATAGACCAGCCGGCTGTCGGCAGGGAGCTGTAGCGCGGCCAGCTGCGCCTTGCCAGTTAGCAGGGGGAGGAGGCGCGCTGTTCCACCGGCCAGCCTGAGGCCTCTGCTGCCTGCTCAAAGAGCGTGAGGAAGGTCTCGGGGACATCATGCGGGCCCATCTTTGTTAGGGTGAGGTGGGAAGGGCCCACAGCGGTGGAGGCGGTGGACCCCGCCGACGCGAGGAGGTGCTGGAACGCCTGTCTATCTTCCTGCTGCGCCAGCACCAGGGCCTCGAAACTTTGCTCCTGCTCCTTCCAGAGGGTGATTAGCACCTGGTGCTGGCTCTGCTGGGCCGTGGCGAGGGCGTGGACCAGGTCTGCAAAGGTGGAGGACTCCATGGGCTGTTCTTCTCTGTGCTCCATCCTGGGTTTTAGCACCACTGTAGCACTTCATATGGGTGGGTGGAGAACAGAAGGACAGCAGGCCAGAACTGAGTTCACAAAACTTTTATTGTTGCTTTTCAGCTTTCTTTCACCCTCTCCCAGTCACCCGCACACACAAGTCATCTGGTTGGGGAGAGAGCTCCCTTCCTCTACTTTCTCTCTCCTTATGTAGGGCACGGTCACTGGGGAAGACACACAAACACACGTTAATAGACATCAGGTGCAGTGATTCTGCCACTTACCTTCCCTGACTCTGCCCTCTGGTCACAGACCGATGCTTGACCACTGTAGGAACAGCCACAGTCCCCGTCTAGAACTGCAAATCACATCAACTAACTCCCACGATGACCTACGCCACACCATCCATGATCACCTATGTCACGTCACCCCAATTCTATAAGTGACCCGGTCACCCTCAACTCTCTCTCTCTCTCTGTTGATCTTCGCATCATACAGACATATAGAGATACCCCCGTTCATCAGACCATCCGAAATCACGACATCTGCCTTGCAAGAAAGAAGACTCAACGTGCTTTTGTATATACCACTGGCCATGGTAAAGAGTACCTAAGTTGCGTTGTCTCACTCAATTGAGTTACAACTGGTTTATTTGTTTATTATAAGTGATGTTACGACTGCAGCCCAAGCAGTTAATTAAAAGTTAGAAGTGACCGGATTCCTTCTGACTTAATCGCTGTGCACATTATCGGTCAGAGACTTTTCCTCATGAACGACGAAGCTTCGGATCAAGGACTTCTCTGCGCCTTCACAGAAGCAACCCACGAGCCTTCTGTGAACCTCCGCGAGCACCCGAAACTCCGCAAAACTTTGGGACATCTCTGCATTCCTGCATAGGAGCAAGATACTGGAAGTAAGGCTGGCATTTGGGCAAACTAGTCTTAGGAATTAGCTTTATGAAGTACTGTAGACACTTAGAGTGTCGAGTTGATCATTGTTGTTCTACATTGTTCTCTCCATTGTTTTAATAGATAGGTTGTAGCATGCTCTTCTCTATCCTCTCTAACACCCCTTAATTTCATTATTACACACACTTGACCTCATCAAGATTTCAGTGGATTTGGTAATGTTATAAGGTAGTGGAATTAGCAACCACAACGAATTCCTTTGTCTCAAGAAAACCACGAGGTGATTTTCCCTTCCCCCCAACACCTTAGATAACATTCCAATCTCTGATTTATTTACAGCGCATCCTCACGCATACACACATTCTGTCCCCGCACCTCCCACGCGCATACTCAAACTCTCTCTCTCCTCCTCTCTGCCTCGCACTCCTCCCTTCTCACACTGTGCAGCCGCGCATAGGACACGCCCTAAGAGCTCAGTCACTCGCTTGGCAGCAAGGAGACAACATCTCTCTCTCTCTATCTCTCCTCTTGCTCTCCCTCTCATACACACACACACACACACACACACACACGCTCACACACACGCTCATCGAGTGTACTACCTCACTGTTTGTGCCTTGTCTATATATTGCTGCTGACCATATTGAATGTATTCAACTGCTACTACCCATTTAGTATCATTGTTATAATAAATTCAATTATTCTGTTAAACTGTGCTTGTCTGTTTTTGCTGCTGTATCCTTGAAGTCACACAATCTCAAAGAACTCCAAATTGCCTTCACCCAAGTATATATGAATGCTATTGGCTGTAGTGTCTATGTAATACGGTAAGTAATACATTATTGCTGCATCAGTAGTGATCATAATAATTTGGAATATACCATAATTTAACTGTTTGGTAATTTATTATTAAACACCAAAATTAATGGTATTATTAATGAGACTGATTTAATGAGACTGATTTAATGAGACTGATCACTTAAGACCAATTGCACCCACACCACGCCCCCGCTGCCACAGTTATCAACTGTTCATTGATGGAAACTTGAGTGTAAAACTGTTCATGACAACTGCAGTCCTGAAGTTATCATGTCAGTTGTTGTCCTCAGCCATCACAGTGTCCAGAGCCAACTTCCAAGTGCGACTTTCGACTGTCCATATGGGGCCATCCTCACAGGAGTGAAGCAATGAGACTCCAGCCAGACGTAGGCATCAAGTTGGGTCAGGCAAGTCCAAAGAGCAGAAGAAGTCAGCATCACTGGTGTCTCAGGATCGACATGTAACTCATCAGAGAGAGACAGACAAAGGGAGAGACAGAGAAGGGGGGGAGATACAGGTTGTTAAGTATGCCTGGTGTCACCTAATGGTTAAGAACATTATACATTTTGCGCTGAGTGCAAGCGGGGACTCTGGCAAGACGAACTATGACAGCATAACTAAAAGAGATAGCCAAAAGGTAACACAGACATGAGGGAGCCCTGGGACATAAAGCAGCCAGCCACTACACCATCAACAAACCCAAATGAACAAGTGTGTGTGTGTGTGTGGGGGGGGCTACAGCATCCACAGAGCCCAGTTTACCAAAACACTTTATGCCTGAGGAATCTCCAGATCTATACCTTTACCTAATAAAAAGCTATTAACAAAAGGCTTGACTAAACAGATATCTTTTCGGCCTGGACTAAAACACTGAGACTGTGTGAGTCCCGAACACTACTTGGAAGGCTGTTCCATAACTGTGGGGCTTTGTAAGAAAAGGCTCTGCCCCCGATGTAGCCTTCACTATATGAGATACCAGCAGATAGCCTGCACCTTTTGATTTAAGTAGGCATGGCAGGTCATAAAGGACCAGAAGGTCGCTCAGGTACTGTGGTGCAAGACCATTCAGTGCTTTAAATGTCAATCGTAGTATTTTATAATCAATGAGAAATTTGGTTGGGAGCCAATGAAATGTGGATAAGACAGGGGTGATGTGGTCATATTGAGTAAGGACTCTAGTAAGGAGTAACTCTAGTAACTCTTACTCTAGTAAGGAGTAAGTTCTAGTAAGGACTCTTGCTGCTACATTTTGAACTAACTAGAGTTTGTTTATGCACTTATTGGAACATCCAGACAGTAAGGCATTACAATCATCCAACCTAGAGGTAACAAAAGCATGAACTAGTTTTTTTGTGTCATGTAGTGGCATTACATTTCTTATCTTACCAATATTTCTGAGATGAAGGAAAGTTATCTGGGTAATATTATAGATACATTTCAAATGAAAGACTGGAGTCAGTGATCACACAGAGGTCTTTTACTGCTGTACATAAAGAAACAAAGGACATCCAGATTTACAATGTAATCAGAAAACCTATTTCTAGGTGCATGTGGTCCTATTACAAGTACTTCTGTTTTGTCAGAGTTAAGTAGAAGGAAGTTAATAAGCATCCAGTGTCTAATGTCCTTTACACATTCCTCAAGTGTCTCTCATGGGTGGCACGGTGGTGTAATGGTTAGCGCTGTCGCCTCACAGCAAGAAGGTCCAGGTTCGAGCCTTTCTGCGTGGAGTTTGCATGTTCTCCCTGTGTCCACGTGGGTTTCCTCTGGGTGCTCCGGTTTCCCCCACAGTCCAAAGACATACAGGTTAGGTTAACTGGTGACTCTAAATTGACCATGAGTGTGAATGGTTGTCTGTGTCTATGTGTCAGCCCTGTGATGACCTGGCAACTTGTCCAGGGTGTACCCTGCCTTTTGCCCATAGTCAGCTGGGATAGGCTCCAGCTTGCCTGCGACCCTGTAGAACAGGATAAAGTGGCTAGAGATAATGAGATGAGATGGTGTCTCT
This sequence comes from Neoarius graeffei, assembly GCF_027579695.1. Taxonomy (NCBI): domain Eukaryota; kingdom Metazoa; phylum Chordata; class Actinopteri; order Siluriformes; family Ariidae; genus Neoarius; species Neoarius graeffei. Next base: position 22,978,667 of record NC_083582.1, on the reverse strand, counting down.
CATCTGGCTCAAACCAGCACTTCTTTCTCTCTGCATGAATGCAAAAGCCCCCCACACACACACACTGTGCCACTTTCATAGGAACACCTGTACCCCTGCTTATTCAACTGAACAGTTTGCCAATCAGCCAATCATGTGGCAGCAGTGCAATGCAAAAAATAATGCAGATACAGGTCAAGAGCTTTAGTTAGTATTTACATCAGAATAAGGACAAAATATGATCGTAGCATGGGTGTTGGTGCCAGATGGGCTGGTTTGAGTATTTCACAAATGGCTGATCTCCACGCGGACAACATGCAAACTCCACGCGGAAAGGCCCTTGCCGGCCACGGGGCTCGATTCTAGACCTTCTTGCTGTGAGGTGACAGCACTAACCACTACACCACCATGCCACCCATGAGAGTCCCAACTTTACACAGAATGTTGCAAGAAAAAAAAATCCAGTGAATGGCAGAGATGAATCAGATTGAATTTGAGCTGACAGGAAGGCATGATGACTCAAATAACAATAAAGTTTTAATTATAATAAACTCTTTGCAAAAAGTGTGAACAGAAAACAATCTCAGAATGTAACACATAAATGTCAGGGACCAAACAGGAGAAGAGATCAAATGCGCTCAAACCACAGTTTATTAATAACAGGGGAAAAGGGAGTTGGGAGAATGTGTGTGAAGTCCAGTGGCAGGAGAACTGAGAGGCAGGGATGGCTGGTGGTGACGTCTGAGGTCTCCCATCCAAGTACTGACCAGACCTGACCCTGCTTAGCAGCTGAGATCTGACGGGATCAGGCATAGTCAGAAAGGTGTGGCTGTAGGCTGACAGTACTTGGGTTTTAGGCAGTCTCCCAGCAGGCAGGAGTTAGAGAGCAGGACCAGGCAGATGGAGAGGCAGGCGAGCAGCAGGGCTAAGCGAACTGGAGATCAGGCGAAGGTACAGGAGAGGCAGACAAGAGGTAGAGTCGACAGAACGGAAGGCAGATCAGGTTACCGGGGCTGGAGAGCAGAGAGAGTCAGACGGAACAGAATAATTTCAGGAGTCAGAGTAGTAGGAACACAGAGTAGGTTATCAGGCTGAGAGTTGCAGACGATCTGACACAGAAGCTTGGGAGGACTGCAGCTTAAATACACACAGGGGGGAAGCAGGTGATCGGCAACAGCCAGTCACTGAAAGATAATAAGAGGAAGTGAGTGCAGGCGTGGCCGGTAATGCTGAGTGGAGATGTTACCTGAAGAGAGAAGCCCACAGGTAGGACCATGACAATAAAACCCTAATTCCAAAAAAAAAAGTTGGGATGCTATGTAAAACAGAAATAAAAACAATGCAATGATCTGCAAATCTTTTTTAACCTATATTTAATTGGATAAAATTCAAATATATATACACACAACCCCGATTCCAAAAAAGTTGGGATAAAGTACAAATTGTAAATAAAAATGGAATGCAATGATGTGGAAGTTTCAAAATTTTATTTTATTTTATTCAGAATAGAACATAGATGACATATCAAATGTTTAAACTGAGGAAATGTATCATTTAAAGAGAAAAATTAGGTGATTTTAAATTTCATGACAACAACACATTTCAAAAAAGTTGGGATAAGGCCATGTTTACCACTGTGAGACATCCCCTTTTCTCTTTACAACAGTCTGTAAATGTCTGGGGACTGAGGAGACAAGTTGCTCAAGTTTAGGGATAGGAATGTTAACCCATTCTTGTCTAATGTAGGATTCTAGTTGCTCAACTGTCTTAGGTCTTCTTTGTCATATCTTCCGTTTTATGATGCGCTAAATGTTTTCTACTGGACTGCAGGCTGGCCAGTTCAGTACCCAGACCCTTCTTCTACGCAGCAATGATGTTGTAATTGATGCAGTATGTGGTTTGGCATTGTCATGTTGGAAAATGCAAGGTCTTCCCTGAAAGAGACGTAGTCTGGATGGGAGCATATGTTGCTCTAGAACCTGGATATACCTTTCAGCATTGATGGTGTCTTTCCAGATGTGTAAGCTGCCCATGCCACATGCACTAATGCAACCCCATACCATCAGAGATACAGGCTTCTGAACTGAGCGCTGATAACAACTTGGGTCGTCCTTCTCCTCTTTAGTCCAAATGACACGGCATCCCTGATTTCCATAAAGAACTTCAAATTTTGATTCGTCTGACCACAGAACAGTTTTCCACTTTGCCACAGTCCATTTTAAATGAGCCTTGGCCCAGAGAAGACGTCTGCACTTCTGGATCATGTTTAGATACGGCTTCTTCTTTGAACTAAAGAGTTTTAGCTGGCAATGGCGGATGGCACGGTGAATTGTGTTCACAGATAATGTTAGCTGGAAATATTCCTGAGCCCATTTTGTGATTTCCAATACAGAAGCATGCCTGTATGTGATGCAGTGCCGTCTAAGGGCCCGAAGATCACGGGCACCCAGTATGGTTTTCCAGCCTTGACCCTTACACACAGAGATTCTTCCAGATTCTCTGAATCTGGAAATTTCATGAAATTTCATGAAATTTCATGAAACTTCAAATGAGCCAATATTTGGCATGAAATTTCAAAATGTCTCACTTTCGACATTTGATATGTTCTCTATGTTCTATTGTGAATACAATATCAGTTTTTGAGATTTGTAAATTATTGCATTCTGTTATTATGCACTGTAGATGATGATATGTTCAAACTCTTTGCAATTTTACACTGTCAAACTCCTTTCTAATATTGCTCCACTATTTGTCGGCACAGAATTAGGGGGATTGGTGATCTTCTTCCCATCTTTACTTCTGAGAGCCGCTGCCACTCCAAGATGCTCTTTTTATACTCAGTCATGTTAATGACCTATTGCCAATTGACCTGATGAGTTGCAATTTGGTCCTCCAGCTGTTCCTTTTTTGTACCTTTAACTTTTCCAGCCTCTTATTGCCCCTGTCCCAACTTTTTTGAGATGTGTTGCGGTCATGAAATTTCAAATGAGCCAATATTTGGCATGAAATTTCAAATCAAATCAAATCAAATCAAGTTTATTTGTACAGCGCTTTTAACAATAAACATTGTCGCAAAGCAGCTTTACAGAATTTGAACGACTTAAAAGATGAGCTAATTTTATCCCTAATCTATCCCCATTTCAAAATGTCTCACTTTCGACATTTGATATGTTGTCTATGTTCTATTGTGAATACAATATCAGTTTTTGAGATTTGTAAATTATTGCATTCTGTTTTTATTTACAATTTGTACTTTGTCCCAACTTTTTTGGAATCGGGGTTGTAAATATCAAGAAGGTCCTGGGTTCGCGGCCAGCGAGGGCCTTTCTGTGTAAACTTTGCATGTTCTCCCCCTGTCTGCATGGGTTTCCTCTGGTTTCCCCCAAAGACATGCAGGTTAGGTTAATTGGTGGCTCTTAACTGACCGTAGATGTGAATGGTTGTTTGTCTCTGTGAGTTAGCCCTGTGATGACCTGGTGACTTGTCCAGGGTGTACCCTGCCTCTTGCCCATAGTCAGCTGGGATAGCCTTCAGCTTGCCTGCAACCCTGTATAAGCGGCTACAGATAATGGATGGATATAGGGGCGTAGCTAGGATTTTTCAAAGGGGGGTGTCACACACTGACTGCCAGCCTGAGTACATTATGTAACAAAAAATAATTACCATTGCTAGTTTTAGGTAGCTTAGAAACTGACTCTTCCATTATTGCTGTTTCTTCCATGTTTTCTTTCATGTTGTTCTAGAACAAAATGCAACTTTGATGGAAAAATAAATAATAAATTTCTTACCTCTCTTCATGTCGAAAGAAGGAGGAAAGTTTTGCTTGTTCTGACATGGCGAATTATTAACACAAGAGGAAATACTCATAATTCGCAACTAAAAAGACTGCAGCAACACTGGCAGCTTGACCATGCTTTCTAGTGTGATCGTGTTGCGCTTGCACAGAACTGTGTCAGTCCTGCGCACCTTGGCTCGTGCACCTGAAGGCGCACCTCAGGCTGTGCACCCACCGTTAACAAAAAACACCTGTCTTTAATCAATGAACTATGTTTGGGCTATTTAAAGACTGCGCCCATGCAAGGACAATGCGAAGTATTACGCCGCGTCTAGTGTGCCTTCCAGAGCCTTGTTCCCTGTCCTTGTTGACCTCCTGGTTTTTTGACTCCTGTTTCTCGTCCCTTGATCTTGTATAGCTTTGCCTCTAATATTCTGTCCGCACCTCGATTGACCTGCCTGTTTCTTCGATTACGACTTTGCCTGCTGTTTCGGACTGTTTGCCTGTTGTGTGCGTTTCATGCACTTTATGCTCATATCACACTGTGTGTTATTTAACATATCTGCACTTACATCCACCTCTCCTGCACACACTCTGACAAACTGGGTTTTCGCGCCCAAACCACAGGAAGTCCATACTGTACAAGGTTATAGAAACCCTAATGAGGCTGAGGTGACAATCTAGTTTAAAAAAATGTTAGAAAAATTACAGTGGCCGCTTTTCTAATATTCATTATGCGGCTATTGAAAAAAATGTATGGTCTGACGGGGGGGGGGTCCCAGGGCACATACATACATATATATATATATATATATATATATATATATATATATATATATATATAAAACCCCGATTCCAAAAAAGTTGGGACAAAGTACAAATTGTAAATAAAAATGGAATGCAATGATGTGGAAGTTTCAAAATTCCATATTTTATTCAGAATTGAAGATAGATGACATATCAAATGTATAAACTGAGAAAATATATCATTTGAAGAGAAAAATTAGGTGATTTTAAATTTCATGACAACAACACATCTCAAAAAAGTTGGGATAAGGCCATGTTTACCACTGTGAGACATCCCCTTTTCTCTTTACAACAGTCTGTAAATGTCTGGGGACTGAGGAGACAAGTTGCTCAAGTTTAGGGATAGGAATGTTAACCCATTCTTGTCGAATGTAGGATTCTACTTGTTCAACTGTCTTAGGTCTTTTTTGTCGAATCTTCAGTTTTATGATGCTCCAAATGTTTTCTATGGGTGAAAGATCTGGACTGCAGGCTGGCCAGTTCAGTACCTGGACCCTTCTTCTATGCAGCCATGATGCTGTAATTGATGCAGTATGTGGTTTGGCATTGTCATGTTGGAAAATGCAAGGTCTTCCCTGAAAGAGATGTTGTCTGGATGGGAGCATATGTTGCTCTAGAACCTGGATATACCTTTCAGCATTGATGGTGTCTTTCCAGATGTGTAAGCTGCCCATGTCACACGCACTAATGCAACCCCATACCATCAGAGATGCAGGCTTCTGAACTGAGCGCTGATAACAACTTGGGTCGTCCTTCTCCTCTTTAGTCCGAATGACACGGCATCCCTGATTTCCATAAAGAACTTCAAATTTTGATTCGTCTGACCACAGAACAGTTTTCCACTTTGCCACAGTCCATTTTAAATGAGCCTTGGCCCAGAGAAGACATCTGCGCTTCTAGATCATGTTTAGATACGGCTTCTTCTTTGAACTATAGAGTTTTAGCTGACAACGGCGGATGGCATGGTGAATTGTGTTCACAGATAATGTTCTCTGGAAATATTCTTGAGCCCATTTTGTGATTTCCAATACAGAAGCATGCCTGTATGTGATGCAGTGCCATCTAAGGGCCCGAAGATCATGGGCACCCAGTATGGTTTTCCGGCCTTGACCCTTATGCACAGAGATTCTTCCAGATTCTCTGAATCATTTGATAATATTATGCACTGCAGATGATGATATGTTCAAACTCTTTGCAATTTTACACTGTCGAACTCCTTCTGATATTGCTCCACTATTTGTCAGCGCAGAATTAAGGGGATTGGTGATCCTCTTCCCATCTTTACTTCTGAGAGCCGCTGCCACTCCAAGATGCTCTTTTTATACCCAGTCATGTTAATGACCTATTGCCAATTGACCTAATGAGTTGCAATTTGGTCCTCCAGCTGTTCCTTTTTTGTACCTTTAACTTTTCCAGCCTCTTATTGCCCCTGTCCCAACTTTTTTGAGATGTGATGCTGTCATGAAATTTCAAATGAGCCAATATTTGGCATGAAATTTCAAAATGTCTCACTTTCGACATTTGATATGTCCGTTGTCTATGTACTATTGTGAATACAATATCAGTTTTTGAGATTTGTAAATTATTGCGTTCTGTTTTTATTTACAATTTGTACTTTGTCCCAACTTTTTTGGAATCAGGGTGTGTGTGTGTGTGTCTCTTATCTAGATCCTGGGAGGAATCAGGTGCACTCAAAGTGGACAATAATATTGGGTCATATTCTCTACTGGAGGCAGCACGGTAATGTAGTGGTTAGCGCTGTTGCCTCACAGCAAGAAGGTCCGGGTTCGAGCCCTGTGGCCAACGAGGGCCTTTCCGTGCCATGTGGACAGTTGGGGGTCGCGCCTGGAGGACGCGCTGGACTCTTGCAGTGGTGTTTTTGTGTCTGGGGACTGCAGTTTACTTGCTGACTTTGGGACTGCGGTTGTCGTGAACGGTTTTGCACTCGGGTTTCTGTTGGTGGGGGCTTTATAGCATCAACGAAGCTGACTTTGTTAGGACTGTTAATGTTATAGTCATGTTGTCTGTTGTTGCCCGGATGGGGATGGGTTCCCTTTTGGATCTGGTTCCTCTCGAGGTTTCTTCCTCGCGTCATCTGGGGGAGTTTTTCCTTGCTGCCGTCGCCGCAGGCATGCTCACTGAGGATAAAATTAGCTCATATTTTAAGTCGTTCAAATTCTGTAAAGCTGCTTTGCGACAATGTTTATTGTGAAAAGTGCTATACAAATAAACTTGGCTTGACTTGTGTGGAGTTTGCATGTTCTCCCCGTGTCTGCGTGGGTTTCCTCTTGGTGCTCCAGTTTCCCCCACAGTCCAAAGACATGCAGGTTAGGTTAACTGGTGACTCTAAATTGACCGTAGGTGTGAATGTGTGTGTGAATGGTTGTCTGTGTCTATGTGTCAGCCCTGTGATGACCTGGCGACTTGTCCAGGGTGTACCCTGCCTTTTGCCCGTAGTCAGCTGGGATAGGCTCCAGCTTGCCTGCGACCCTGTCGAAGGATAAAGCAGCTAGAGATAATGAGATGAGATGAGATTCTCTACTGGAATAATAATATAAAAAATTAAGATAAGAAATGTTTGATTCCATCAAAGTTATTCATTTATTTAATTCAAAATCTCACTAAAAGATGGGGATTCTCCATGATGTTGACAGTGGAAACTGCTATTACTATTTGTGTATTTGAATGGTGTGCTGTGATTGGTTGAGTGGAGATAACGCATTCTGTGGAAAATCAGTAGTGGCGTTTGTCACATTTTGGAAAGAAAGGGCATATACAGTGCAGAGAAATGTGGTGGATATCACGTTTTGCATAAAACTGATTTTGGAACTTTGAATAGCAATCAAATGCCAAACTCCTTTTTTGGGGGAACTTGATTTTTTTGAAAATGGTGCTTTTTGCATTTTGAAACCAAACTCTTCATATAGCAACAACATCCAGAAACGCTGCCAAATTCTCTGAATCTAAGCTCATCTGAGATGGACTGATGCAAAGTGGAAAGGTGTGCTGTTGTCTGACAAGGCCACATTTCAAATTGTTTTTGGAAATCATGGATGTTGTGTCCTCCAGATGAAAGAGGAAAAGGACCATCCAGCTTGTTACCCGTGCAAAGTTCAAAATCCAGCATCTGTGATGTATGTGAGTGTGTTAGTGCCCATGGCATGGGTAACCTGCACATCTGTGAAGGCACCATTAATGCTAAAAGGTACATACAGGTTTTGGAGCAACATGTGCTGCTATCCAGATAACGTCTTTTTTCAGGGACATCCCTGTATATTCCAGCAAGACAGTGCCAAGCCACATTCTGCACATGTTACAACAGTGTGTCTTCATAGTAAAAGAGTTACCCATGCCATTGGCACTAACACACTCACATACATGGCCTGCCTGCCTCTCACTGAAAATGTGTGGCATATTATGAAGTGCAAAATACAACAACAGGGATCCCGGATTCTTGAGCAACTGAAATCAAAACTTCAACAATTAGTACCCTCAGTTCCCAAACACTGAGTGTTTTTAATAGAAAAGGTGATGTAACACAGTGCTAAACATATCCCTGTCCCAACTTTTTTGAACATGTTGCAGACATCAAATTCAGAATGAGTGTATATTTACAAAAAACAATACAGTTCATCAGTTTGAACATGAAATATCTTGTCTTTGGATTGTATTCATTTGAATATGTCAAAAAGGATTTGCAAATCATTGCATTCTGTTTTTATTAAGTTTTACACAGCATCCCAACTTTTTTGGAATCGGGATTGTACATCTGATGTCATTTTTCTTATGACAGAGAAGTGTAGAGAAAAGTTATGCAGTGTTTGTCCTGATGAGGTCAGTGTTTAAACAGAGAACAACATGCTAGTGGGGAAGACCACCTGACCAAGTACTTTGTCTGCAGTAGATGCCAGAAAGACTCTAGAGTTAACTCTCAGAAAGCTACAGGTCCTGGAAATATACCTGGTGGGGTGCTCAGGGAATGTGCTGATCAGCTTGCAGATGTCCTCAGATTTCCCTGAACCAAGCAGTCATCCCTGTGGGCTTTAAGATAACCACCATCATTCCTGTGTAGAAGAAATTCCTGTGTCCTGCCTGAATGACTACCGGCCCACTCACACCTATCCTCATGAAGTACTCTGAGCAGCTAGTCATGAAACACATAAGGTGCACCTACTGTCCTGACTGCTTAACATCTGCAGCCATCTACATTTCTCTGACCCATCTGGACAAAAAGGGGCAATTATATAAAGATGCTGTTCATAGACTTCAACTCAGCATTCAACACAATCATCCCACAACAACTGATGACAAAGCTGAGCCTGCTGGCTCTGGCCAGCCCCCTACTGCACCTGGCTCCTGTACTTTTTGATTAGGAGACCCCAGTCTGTCAGGATCCACAACTCCAACCTAGCACCACTATACTGACCACTGGTGATTCCCAGGGCTGTGTGCTTAGTCCACTGATGTTCACACTGCTGACACAAAGTACAGTTCAAAATGCATCATCAAGTTTGCTACAGTTGTGGGCCTCATCAGCAACGATGAGTCAGCATACAGGGAGTAGGAGAACAGTGTAGACAATTTTCCTTGTAATATATATACAGTGGTGTTTGAAAGTTTGTGAACCCTTTAGAATTTTCTATATTTCTGCATAAATATGACCTAAAACATCAGATTTTCACACAAGTCCTAAAAGTAGATAAAGAGAACCTTCATGAGGATAGGTGTGAGTTAAACAAATGAGACAAAAATATTATACTTGGTCATTTATTTATTGAGGAAAATGATCCAATATTACTGCAGTAATCCCCGATGTGGGTGGAGCACAGAAGCACGGCAGGCGAGAGAGTTTGTGTTTACACACACGCACTTTATTCGGCTTTTCAGCTTTCTTTCTTTCACTCATTCATTCACGCACGCACGCACACGTGTTGTGGTCAGGGAGCGAATTCCTCTTCTCTCCTCTCCCCCTCCCTTTATACTCCATCCCTGCAACAAACACACACACACACACACACACACACACACACACACACACACACACACAAATTGACATCAGGTGTAATGACCTAGCCACTTACCTTCCCTGACCCCGTCCTCCATTCACAGACTGCTGCTTGGCCACGCCCCCACTGCCACATACCCCCACCGCCCAACTCAGGCCGGGGAGCCGTCCGGCCTGAAGCCGACTCTCCCCCTGACGGGACAGGGAGTCTGCCACCACCATCTGTGCCCCCGGCCTGTGGATCACCTCGAACTTAAATGGCTGGAGAGCGAGATACCAACAGGTGATCCGTGCATTGGCATCCTTCATGCGGTGGAGCCACCGGAGGGGCGCGTGGTCTGAACAGAGTGTGAAAGGGCGTCCCAGCAGGTAGTATCGGAGGGTGAGGACCGCCCACTTGATGGCAAGACACTCCTTTTTAATTGTGCTGTACTTGCTTTCGCGCACCGACAGCTTTCGGCTGATGTACAGCACTGGGCGCTCCTCGCCCTCCACCTCCTGGGACAGAACGGCCCCCAGCCCCTTGTCCGATGCATCAGTCTGCAAAATAAAGGGGAGAGAGAAGTCAGGGGAGTGTAAAAGTGGCCCCCCACACAGTGCAGCTTTTACCTCAGAGAAGGCCTGTTGGCATTGCTCCATCCACTGGACCGGATCTGGAGTCCCCTTTTTAGTGAGGTCGGTTAGTGGGCTGGTGACGTCCAAATAGTTAGGTATAAACCTACGATAATAGCTGGCCAGTCCCAAGAACCGCCTCACCTCCTTTTTGGTTTTGGGCCTCGGGCAGGCCGCAATCGCTGCAGTCTTGTTAATTTGGGGACGCACCTGCCCATGACCCAAGTGGAACCACAGATACCATACTTCCACCCACCCAATTGCACACTTTTTCGGGTTAGCTGTGAGGCCCGCTCGCCTCAGAGACTTTAGAACAGCCCTCAGGTGTTCCAAGTGCCGTGGCCAATCATGACTGTAGATTATTATGTCATCTAGATAGGCGGCCGCATAGGCAGCATGAGGGCAGAGGACCCTGTCCATAAGCCGCTGGAACTTAGCGGGTGCCCCAAACAACCCAAAGGGGAGCGTGACAAATTGGTGTAAACCAAACGGTGTGGAAAAGGCCATTTTCTCTCGGGATAGAGGAGTCAAGGGGATCTGCCAATATCCCTTGGTTAGATCCAGTGTCGAATAAAAGCAAGCAGTGCCTAACCGATCAAGCAACTCATTAATGCGAGGGATTGGGTACGTGTCAAATTTAGACACCGCATTGACCTTTCTATAATCCACACAGAACCGGACCGACCCATCAGTCTTGGGAACCAGGACCACTGGGCTGCTCCAGTCACTGTGGGACTCCTCGATTATGCCCATTTCAAGCATGGCCTTGAGTTCATCCAGTACCACCTTTTTCTTGTGTTCGGGCAAGCGGTAAGGGCAGCTACGCACTACCACCCCCGGGGGCGTTTCGATGTGGTGTTCTATGAGGTGGGTACGACCCGGAAGGGGCGAGAACATGTTGGAAAATTCCTTCTGCAATTTGGCTACCTCCGTGAGTTGGGTCGGCGAGAGGTGGTCTCCACAAGGGACCGGAGTGGCCTGAGATGTTATCTTTTTACCTCCGGCCCCAGCTCCGCCTTTTCCGGGACTACTGATGCCAACGCCATGGGGACCCCCTCATTCCAGCATTTTAAAAGGTTGAGGTGGTAGACTTGCAGTGCCCCGCCCCTATCCATTCGCTTTACCTCATAGTCGATGTCCCCGACTCGCCGTGTGACCTCAAAGGGCCCTTGCCACTTGGCGACTAATTTAGAACTCGACGTGGGCAATAATACGAGTACTTTTTCTTCCAGTGTGAATTCTCTAAGGCACATGCCCCTGCCATACAGCCGGCTTTGACGTTCTTGTGCCTGCCGTAAATTCTCCTGGGTTAATTGCGTGAGGATGTGGAGTTTTGCGTGCAGGTCAAGAACGTACTGGATTTCATTTTTACTCTGTGAAGATCCCTCCTCCCAATTTTCCCGCAGCACATCCAGAATGCCACGTGGCTTACGCCCATATAATAATTCAAAGGGAGAAAACCCTGTGGAGGCTTGCAGGACCTCTCGTATTGCAAACAACAGGGGTTCGAGCCACTTATCCCAATTACGCACATCTTCACTAACAAATTTCCAGATTACGTTTTTGAGTGTCTGGTTGAATCACTCGACTAATCCATCTGTTTGTGGGTGATAGACACTGGTGCGGATAGACTTAATCCCCAGTAACCCATACAGCTCGTGCAGTGTGCATGACATAAACGAGGTGCCTTGGTCTGTCAGGATTTCTTTCAGAATCCCGACTCGGGAGATAAAGCGGAAGAGTGCTTCCGCAATACTGCATGCTGAGATATTGCGGAGAGGCACTGCCTCCGGATATCGCGTTGCATAGTCCACTAGAACTAAAACAAAGTGATATCCCCATGCTGACCAATCTAATGGCCCGACGAGATCCATCCCAATTCGCTCAAATGGGGTCTTGGTTAGAGGAAGAGGGCGCAACGGCGCTTTTGGAGTGGCCGTGGGATTTACTAATTGGCATTCACCGCACGCCGCACACCACTGACAGACATCCTCGCGAATCCCTGGCCAATAGAACCAGGCCATTATTCAGGCTAGTGTTTTGTCTTGCCCCAAGTGTCCGGCCATGGGATTAAAGTGAGCCGCATGGAATACGAGTTCCCTACAGCTCTTTGGGATTAACAACTGGGTTACTCGTTCCTTAGTTTGAGTGTCCTGTGTCACTCGGTACAATCTATCTTTAATAATGGCAAAATAGGGGAAGGTTGATGCCGCGCTTGGCTGAGGAGTTTGACCATCGATTACTCTCACTTGGTCAAATGCATGCCGCAGAGTCTTGTCTCGTGACTGCTCTAATGGGAAGTCCCCAAGGGACTCCCTGAGAGAGGGAGGAGGAGCGGGGTGCTCCTCACTCTGACGCAGTGTTGACGCAGACAGCTCTGTGACAGCTTCTCCAGCCAATGCCACACCAGGATCTTCCCGTGACCTACTAGGGCAGGACCCACTATGTGTTAAATACTCCATTAATTCTTTAAATCCCAGCCAATCAGAACCCAAGATCAACAAGTGGGTAAGGCGAGGATTAACTGCCGCCTTCATTTTATGCATTTGGCCCCGGAATAGAATCTGGACCGACACTAGAGGGTAATGGTGAACATCCCTGTGCACACACAACACCTTCACCACTTGTGCTTCCCCCAATGCCTCACCTTGCACCAGGCGTTGGTGAATTGAGGTCTGATTGCAGCCGGAATCCAGCAAAGCGTGATATGTATCCCCTTGAATACTCAGCGGTACACGATACGTTCCGGCCCGATCTGGGGCAGTTTCTGGCGCGTCAGGGATCCGGATGACAGCCCCCACCTCCCTTGCGGGGCTCTGACTCGGGAGACGCTCTGATTCCCCGCCGCGCCAGCACACCAGCCCAGGCTTTCCCTCTGCACTGGTGTTATGGGTGTCACTCACCTGAGGGGGAGACAACACAGACACAGAAGAGGGAGATGGGAGGACACCACGGGTGCGACGGGCTGGCTGGGGAGGAGCCAGCCGCCGCCTCTGTGGTAGGGGAACAGGGTGGGGAGGGGGACAAGACACGGGTGGGAAGAAAGAGAAGAGAATCAAGGGGAGCCACCTCCAGATGGTCCTCCGCCAGCTCAATGGCTCGTTCCAGCGACGCCAGGCAGTGACACTGGACCCATTCCGCTGTTCCTTCCAGAAGTTGAGAGATGAACTGCTCCAGTGCCACCAGATCGATGATCTCCTCGGCGTCGCGGTCTTCCGCCCTCAGCCGGCAGGCGTCCCGGAGTTGCTGGCCGAATGCAAACGGCCGGCCGACCTCCTTCAGTGTCAACGTCCGGAAGCACTGACGGTGTTGCTCTGGGGAGCGGCTGAGCCGCTGCAGGATGGCTTTCCTCAGGTCTGCATAGACAAGCCGGCTGTCAGCAGGGAGCTGCTGCACTGCGAGCTGCGCCTCGCCAGTCAGGAGCGGGAGGAGGCGCGCTGCTCCAGCGGCCACCCCCACGCCTCGGCTGCTTGCTCAAAGAGAGCGAGGAACGCTTCTGGATTGTCCTGCGGTCCCATCTTCGTGAGGGTGGCGGCAGCGGTGGCCGGCAGCCCTGCTGACGTGAGCCGGTGCCGGAACGCCTGGCGATCTTCCTGCTGGGCCAGCATCAAGGCTTTGAAGCACTGCTGCTGCTCCTTCCGGAGGGTGATCAGCTCTTGATGCTGGTTCTGCTGGGCAGTAGCGAGGGCAAGGATGAGCTCTTTGAACGGGGAGGACTCCATGGGGTGGTTCCCTTCTGTGCGTCCTGGGTTTCGGCGCCACTGTAGTAATCCCCGATGTGGGTGGAGCACAGAAGCACGGCAGGTGAGAGTTTGTGTTTACACACACGCACTTTATTCAGCTTTTCAGCTTTCTTTCTTTCCTTCACTCATTCATTCGCGCACACACGCACGCACACGTGTTGTGGTTGGGGAGCGAATTCCTCTTCTCTCCCCCTCCCTTTATACTCCATCCCTGCAACAAACACGCACACACAAATTGACATCAGGTGTAATGACCTAGCCACTTACCCCGCCCTCCATTCACAGACTGCTGCTTGGCCAAGCCCCCGCTGCCACAATTACACATCTGTGAGTGGCAAAAGTATGTGGACATCTAGGATTATGCTTTCCAATGAAGGTACCGCGCCTTTAAATTTGATACCTGGTGGGTGCGTAAGTTCCAATAGAATAACTAGAACCAAACAAAGGGAACTCACACACCTTTATGCTGATATAATAATGCACTTTTATTGCATATTAAAACAAACAAAAAGTGCTACCCAAGTGAAATATATATATATATTTTTTATATATATATTAAAAAATATATAATATATATGAAATATATATAAAACACACATTATATATATATATATATATATATATATATATATATATATATATATGGCCACCAAAAGCGCTGCTGGATGAGTGCCAGGGTTCAGGTGGCTCCCCGATGACAGGCCAGCTTGGAGCCATGACCCCACTGCAGCACCTAGGTTCTTACAGTACAGGGGACAAACAGATGGTTAGGAAGAATGTTGTTGGGGTTACCTTCACCGGGGTCCTGCTCCAGGGCCCTCCGCACGTGTGTCTCAACCTCTATAATGGTGGCTCCCACCAGGCAGCGTGGAGGAAGGATGGTCTCGGGTGGCTTAGGCTCCTCTTGGTGAGAAGAAAACATCCTGGACAGGGCATCGGGCTTGCCATTCTTGGAGCCTGGGCGTTAGGGGAGCGGGAAGTTGAACTGGAAGAAGAAGAGAGACCAATGGGCTTGACGGGAATTAAGGCATTTGGCGGACTTGAGATACTCCAGATTCTTATGGTCAGTCCAGACTAGGAAGGGGAGCTCCAACTCCTCGAGCCAGTGCCTCCCCTCCTCCAAGGCTAGTTTAACAGCCAGTAGTTCTCGGTCGCTGATGTTGTAATTCTGTTCAGCTGGGGATAGCCAGCAGAAGAAGGAGCATGGGTGGACCTTGTCATCACTGGCCCTCTGGGATAGTATAGCTCCGACCCCTGACTTGGAAGCATCGACCTTGACAATAAACTGCTTGGTAGGATCGGGTATGGTGAGAATGGGTGCTGTGGTAAACCTGTGCTTGAGCATGGAACAGGCTTTCTCTGCTTCCTCCCCCCACTTGAATTGGGTCTTGGTCAAGGTCAGGACTGAGAGGGGTCTGGCCACCATGCTGAAGTTGCGAATGAAGCGCCTGTAGAAGTTGGCGAATCCTAGGAAGCGCTGGAGCTCTCGTCTTGAAGATGGGGTGGACCAATCGGCAACTACCTCAAGCTTGAGGGGGTCTATCTGGATCCTTGCTGGGGAGATGATGAATCCCAGAAATGAGACCGAGCTCTGGTGAAATTCGCTCTTTTCCATCTTGACGAACAACTTGTTCTCTAGCAGGCACTGGAGGACCTGCCGGACGTGGCCCCAATGTTCTTCCAGGGAGCGGGAGAAGATCAGGATGTCATCCAGGTACATGAAAATGAAGATGTTTAGGAAGTCCCTTAAGACGTTGTTAACGAGTGCCTGGAAGACTGCGGGTGCGTTGGTCAGGCCGAAAGGGACCATGAGGTACTCGTAGTGACCAGTGGTGGTGTTAAAGGCTGTCTTCCACTCATTCCCCTCCCTGATCCTGATGAGATGGTATGCATTGCGTAGATCTAGCTTGGTGAATACCTTGGCTCCCTGGAGTAGTTCAAAGGCCGTGGTCATGAGTGGTAGTGGGTAGCGGTTCTTGACTGTGATGGTGTTGAGACCCCAATAATCAATGCAGGGGCGGAGTGACTTGTCCTTTTCCATGAAGAAGAATCCCGCCCCTGCTGGGGAAGAGGAAGAACAGATGATCCCAGCTGCCAAAAATTCTGAGATGTACTTCTCCATGGCTTGCCTTTCGACAGAAGAGAGAGATTAGAGTCATCCTTTGGGTGGTGCTGTCCCAGGTAGGAGGTCGATTCCACAGTCATAGGGTCTGTGAGGAAGGAGGGACACTGCTCAGGTCTTGCTGAAAACAAGTTTAAGAGCCAGATATTCCAAAGGCATATGAGAGGTTGGGGAACTCGCTGGCTGAAGGCTGCAGTGGTTTGGCAGAATGCAGAGCGGAGTTCAGGCAGGAAGCTAGGCAGGACTGGCTCCAGCCTAGGATGGTGTTGTCAGCCCAGTTAAGGTGGGGGTTGTGCTGCATTAACCATGGTAATCCTAGGATGATGGGTACGTGGGGGTTGTTCATGACGTGAAGCTGGATGGTCTCTGAGTGGTTACCGGAAATCCTTAGGGTAAGTGGGGCGGTAAAGTGGGTGATGGTCAAGCCATTGAGTGTCAGGACAGTGAGAGGGACATCAAGAGCAAGTAGTGAGATTCCCAGACGCTTGGCAGTGGCGGAGCAGATCACGTTCATGTCCGCCCCGAGTCGATGAGGGCCTGGAGGTGGTGATGCTGGTTGTCATGGATAATGAGGACAGGAAGTATTGGACGATTAGTAGGGGACTGGTTCTGAGCATTGCCCACCAGGGCCCCTTGATTCACTGGTGGGCTCGTCCTTTTACCAGGCAGGCTTGGCAGATGTGTCCCAGCTGACCACAGTAGAAGCAGGCCCCGGTGCTCTACCGGCGATGTCGTTCCTCCACTGACACCTGAACCCAGTCTACCTGCATGGGTTCGATGGATGCGGCGGGAGGTGGAGAGGAGGTGAATCTGGGGCAGTTCTTTTCTCTCCGGCCAGACAGAGAGCAGTCGAAAGTTCACCTCATCTCCTCAGAGAAATCCTTGAAACTGGAACAAAAGGGTGCATTGGCATCCCAGACTGCAGTCCCCCACTCTCTGGCCTTGCCGGTGAGGAGCATTATTGTATATGCTACCCGGGAGTGTTCTGTGGGGAAGGCCAGAGGTTGCAGTTCTAGGATCAGTGAACATTGAGATAAAAACGATCTGCAAGTACCTGGTTCTCCATTGTAGGGCTGAGGTGCAAGAAGTCTCGGTTCGTGGAGAAAGGCGGTGGCAGGAGCTGAAGTAGGAGAAGGCTGAGCAGGGGTAGGCATGGCTTGACAGTGCTGCATCTGCGTGGTAAGAAGGTTGAGTGCGTTGAACAGGGTGGTGAGGTTCTGGGTAATTTGTTGTAGGTACCATGCGCCATCTTGTGTCTAAGAACTACAACTCCCAGGCAACTTCTGCGTTGACCTACGTCACGCCTGGGCGGGATCACATCCATCACATTCTTCAGGTTTCACATAAGAGACTTGGAAGACTCCATTTTCCTTGTCTCTGGTGTCTGAACTCAGCGGAGAACAGACCATAGAGGGACGCTCACCATCGGACCGTCTGAAACCACGACTCTTTCGTGCAAGAAACACGTTTTAGAGCGTTTTCCTCCTTCTGTCCACCCTTGATCACGGTGGACTCCGGAAACGCGTGCGCTTTAACTCAAGTGAGTTATAAACCGGTTTTTCAGTTATTCTTTCAGTACGTACTAGACTGCAACCAAATAGGCAGTTTTATTGGTGTTGGGAGCGGCTGGACCATCCTAACCCTGTCTGATCAGAACTTTCTTCTCACGAGCTACGAAGATCTGCAAAGAAAACTTCAGAGCAACTGCTCTCTCTCTCCCCCTCTCCAGCCTGCCATTTCTACAGAACAGACTCTTCTTCCTACAGAAGACGAGACTTTTTGCAGTAAGAACAGGCATTGGGCAAAAAGAAGTTTAAGTCTTAGGAATTAGTTATTCACTTAATGTGAAGTTATATGAAGTTAAATGAAGTGTATACACTGAATTTTGGTTCTCTATCATTTGTTTGTTGATTTAAAATTGGTTAATCCATAAGTTTGTGCATGTCTCTCTCTCTCTCATTCTTTTACTAATATCCTCAATCTCCTTAACACACATTTTGACCTTATTAAGATTTCAGGGAGTTTGATAATGTTATGAGTGTGGAATTCCTTTGTTACTTAGAAAACACGTGCTCACTAAACCATGAGGATTCACCTCCCCGAAGATTGCAGATAACAAAATTCCTGTCTCACATAGCAACAAACTAGACCTAACACACCTTTCTTTGTTTAACTCCACGAGGTGGTCCTTGGGCCTTAACTCCTCCCCCCACAAACATGTGGAGTTAGCCACAAGAGCCAACCCTCTCAAGAGAGACCCAAGGTGTCTCTCTCTCCCTCTCTTTCACACACACCCCCACACACATTTATATACACACACCTCACTGTATATATTCCAACTGATTATCCATTTTTGATCTTTGTATAATAAATTCATTTATTATCAAAGCTGTGTGTATTCATCTGCTGTTTCGATACTTTGAAGTTGCCCAATTGCAAAGAATTCAAGGAAAGGTGTAGACAATTTATGTAATATGGTAAGTGATCAATAATGATATACCATAATTTAGCTGTTTGGTAATTTATCCAGGATCAATGGTATGATTCACTAAATGATTCACCTGAGTGATTCACTTCAAACTATTTGAATGAGACTGATTCTATGGTATGATTCAATTCAAATGAGTCAAATTAAATGATTCAATAGGATTGATTCATTTTAATTATTAACCTTCAAATTTAATGAGACTGATTTCATGTAATTATTAAAGATTGATCACTTATCCAATCCTAAATACACAAAATCATTAATTACACCTACATTGTTGTAGGTCTTGTTGGTGGGTCCCGAGGAGAGTCCCTTGCTGCTGGATGGCTGTTCTCAGATGGGCAAGTTTCACTGGATCCATGTTAGCCAGAACGTACTGTTAGGGCCGGTGGAGGTATGGTGAAGTTAGGATTCAAAAACAGAACACAGACAGTAATCCAATAAATAAGATGATTTAATACGGGGAATAAAGGGTGTGGCAAAAGATAAACAGGACGAAAAACAAATAGCAAAAATAGTCCGGGCAAAATGAGAAGAAACAATTTGACAAAAACATGACAGGCAAAGACAAAAACGTTAGCGCAAAAAAACATAAACAAGAAAAGACCCTTAGTGCAAGAAACCATGAACCAGAAAACCCTTAGTGCAAAAACCATGAACCAGAAATAACCCTTAGTGCAAAAAACCAAGAACCAGAAAAACACTAGACCATGGACAAGAGAAAATCACTAGAGTACAAAACCATGAGGTGCAAGAGAGGCACAGAAATGGCTAGAGAAGCAAACGAGACATTCTGGCAAAACCAGAGTCTGAGAATGGCCTTAAATAAGCAGCAGTGAAAACCAGAAAGTGAGTTCAGGGGAAAAGGAATTCCTGTCCTGGATCCGGATCGCCACTGGCGTGAGAGATCTGTAATCTCCGGAGTGGATGTCCAGGACGGAGCATGACAATACCACTGCACACTGCACTTTACAAAGCTGCATCAGACATTTTATGAAATGCTAAACATATTGCTGCTACCCTACCAATAGTTGACAGTCTACAGCCCATAAACCCATGGCATGTTCCTCAGTTAGAGCCTTGTTCAAACAGACTCTTGTTTTTGGCCCCTTTTTTTTATTGCAACATTTCTTGTGCAAAATAAAAAAAAAAGAAAAAGCATATTATCCATCCATCCATCCATCCATCCATTATCTATAACTGCTTATCCTGTGCAGGGTCACAGGTAAGCTGGAGCCTATCCCAGCTGACTGTAGGTGAGAGGCGGGGTACACCCTGGACAAGTCTCCAGATCATCACAGGACTGACACAGAGACAAACAACCATTCAAACCTACAGTCAATTTAGAGCCACCAGTTAGCCTAACCTGCATGCCTTTGGACTGTGGGGGAAACTGGAGCACCCAGAGGAAACCCACGCAGACACGGGGAGAAAATGCAAACTCCACACAGAAAGACCCCCATCGGCCACTGGGCTGGAATCCTGAACCTTCTTGCTGTGAGACAACAGTGCTAATCACTACACCACCATGCTGACCAAGAGTGTATTATTTGGCAGCTATAATCATAAGACCAAATATATGATTGTTAAGCTTCTAAGTATATAATAAATGAACACCAGATAAAAAATAAATAGATAAATAAAATTCTTGTGAAGATAAAAATAGTTCATGGGAATTGCTTCTGTAGCTACACACAATTTTATATGTGTGTAACATATGTAATGTAATGAATCTATGATCTATATCATATATACATGTCATATATGCACTACTTGTTCACAGGTCATGTCATGGTCTTATGGTTTTGTTTTTTTTTCTTCCCTTGCTGCACTGATCCGATTGTAGATCATGTCATCGTGTCCCCTCCTCCTGCTGCTCTCCTATTTGCCAGAAACTCACATTATAGAAAACACACACACTCAGGACAAAGCAGACGAGAGAGACAAGGGAAGGGCAAGGAAGTACAATTCAGCGGAGGACACCCAGAATTTTTACATACATTCTAAACAATTTAGGTGAGATAGATAAACTCTAGTTTAATGCATTATGTAATTATGATTAAAAAAAGATGTGATCCACTTATTATACGCTAACTTACATAATAGCAATAGTAAAAGGTTTAAAATTTTATGGCAGATATCATATTTATTTATTTATTTATTTATTTTTAATTGGCCTTACTGGCCTCAATTTTGCACATAATATTATTTGGGCTACTTCATGCAGTGCCACAGAAGCAGAACCAAATACTGAAGTTCAGCTAAATCTTGTTTTTCTCAAAGCAATGACTGCATGCATCTTCATACGAAGAGGGAAGATTGTAAGTAATCTCTCATCCTTAAACATTCTACATCCCAACTGTAAATATTAGATGAGTTAATAGTCCAGGATCTGTTTATCTGTTTGTCTGATTTATGACTATCAAATACATAAGAATCATAAGACAGATACAGACTGTAGTCTTGGGACCATTTGGAAAAACTGTAAACTTCACATTTCCATGTAGGAATAAGTGTGTTGCTGTATGTGACATATAATGCACAAGAGAGTTCCTGTTAGATAATGTAACTTGTTTTTAAAATTAAAATTGATTTTATTTTTCAGGAGAGAGAATTGGCAGACGATGAGATTGAAGGTAAACAGCACTAACACATTCAACTTGGTGCGTAAAGAAACTGAGAACTTAAACATGATTTGACATCTACATATGTAACTACCAAATCTTGTAATTTCTTTCATAAAGAATACACTGATTTTAACTTTCTATGAAAGGATTAAAGGGGTTACTTTATTGTTTATTGTTCCCTAATTACTTATGTATAGTGTAGAAGACTATCAGGACGATTAAAGCTTTTTGAGTGTTAAATTTGCATTATTGTTTTGACCACAGGATTGGACAAATGATAAATTCATTAGCTAACTCGCAGAGTAAGTAAACAGCGAATGTGAAGGTGCTGTCTAGACCCCTGTCTTAGTCACCTGGAAACATAATTGACTTGGCTAAAAAGTTCTATCTAATGTAATTTGGTGGTGTAATATGATGAGCTAGCAGACTACGGGAAATGAACACTTACAGTATTGTGCAAAAGTCTTAGGCACCCTATTTTTTTGTACAAATTTTGTTACAGATATTATTTATTTTATTATTTCTGCATTATCAAGTAGTACAAAAAAAATTTTAGATTTCCAAACATTAAAGATGATATATCCCTTTTCCACAAATTGACACAGTTCTCTGAGGTCTTAATGAAATGTCTGTGACATGCTTTGGTCAAAATACCACAAGGATAAAGCACTACAGCTCTCTTCTCACCCTGTCTAAACCTCCCTGTTCAAAATGGCTGATTTGAGTGCCTGTGCCTTTAAATGAAAATGAGTCACTGCTCACTCTACCCCCTCTTCCTCCGGCCAATCAGGTAGCACTTTCCTCAATCACAAAGGCAATTCTCAAGCCATGAGTGGAGATATTCAGATAACGGGTGGCATCATTCTAATGAGCTCTGTTTGTGACACAGAAAGGGGAGCCAAATCTGAATGGCTTGTTGAAGCAAGTTTTCTGAAACAGGCAGCACAAAAGAAACTGACTGGGTATCTTATTTCAGAATTTGTAGGTTAGTAAGCTCTGGATGCTCAAACGGCACCGAACGGTGTGAAGACCCTATTGTTTTTCGAAGGAAAACAATAGGGTCTTCGCACCGTGAGCATCCAGAGCTTACTAACCTACAAACTCTGAAATAAGATACCCAGTCAGTTTCTTTTGTGCTGCCTGTTTCAGAAAACTTGCTTCAACAAGCCATTCAGTGCACCAGCACTGAAAAAGTGAGTTTTTCATAATATATCGTTTTTAATTTTCCGGCAAAAAATTAAGAACTGCAGAAAAATGTTTGTATTGTCAGTAAAGAAAGTAGGATGGCGGCACGGTGGTGTAGTGGTTAGCGCTGTCGCCTCACAGCAAGAAGGTCCTGGGTTCGAGCCCCGGGGCCGGCGAGGGCCTTTCTGTGTGGAGTTTGCATGTTCTCCCCGTGTCCGCGTGGGTTTCCTCCGGGTGCTCCGGTTTCCCCCACAGCCCAAAGACATGCAGGTTAGGTTAACTGGTGACTCTAAATTGACCGTAGGTGTGAGTGTGAATGGTTGTCTGTGTCTATGTGTCAGCCCTGTGATGACCTGGCGACTTGTCCAGGGTGTACCCCGCCTTTCGCCCGTAGTCAGCTGGGATCGGCTCCAGCTTGCCTGCGACCCTGTAGAAGGATAAAGCGGCTAGAGATAATGAGATGAGATGAGAAAGTAGGATGTTACATTACACACCACTTTTCAGACAAAAATACGTAATGAAGGCTGCTGAGTTTTGCTGCAAAAAAAGGGAAGAAAAAGTCAGTCAAAACCTCGAGAAGAACTATGGCTGGCTCGGCAAGATGCTCAGTCAAACATGTCAGCTAATTTTCTTATAAATCTGCACAAATTGTTTCTGAGATTCCTAATTCTTTTATAAAAGCAAAGGACTGTCACGTCAATTATTGACTTCTAATTCTTTTGCAAGGCTGACACTTGCACGACTTTTGGCCACGATTTTGTCGTGGCAAGTCGTGCCATTTTGGGGCACGAACTGGGAGGCTCCCGCACCGTTCACGACTAGTTCACGCATAGTTCACGACGAGTTCACGAATGCGTGCCCGTCCACATTCACGAACTGGCACGACGAGTTCACGCATAGTTTGCGCATAGTTTACGCACTTCCCGCATTGGCACGACGAGTTTGCGCGATTCGGACGGTGTCGTGCCGACTTGGGCATGCCATATAAAAAGGGGGCCTCCCCAATCCCTGGTCATTTTGAATTGGCTGTGGAAAAGACAACATGCTGAATACCAGAGACACAATCATTGCAGAGAAGAGAAGATGCCTATAGACCCTTTTCAGTCACGTGACCTTCGTAAACGCGACCGCCATTTTGGACATGTAGTGGACTTCGGCTCGAATCAGTTTGAATGCGAGGAAGGCGACAAACGAAAAACATAAAAGAAAAAGGAGCGAGATGCAGAAAACACCTTCACTATCCAGCGACATAGGGCATTTACAGGGCGAGCAGAGGGAGAGGTATTTGCAAAAATTGAGGTTAGCAGGCTTAGAGAACGACGTTTACCTGCTTCCACCAGGATTGTTCACTGACGTACGGAAGTACACGAAGCCCTCGTCTTTACCTGACTTCAGCCCACATGATCTGTATACCTATGTCGTTAAAAACCCATCGCCATACACAGGTATTGATCTGAAAGCATATAAGAGTTTGGATGCCTACAAATATTTTGTGTCAGGCTGGGTAACATGCCTACATCAGCGGGTCGTCCCTGGAGCCGGTGGTCGCCATCTTATTACAGCTAAGGTTTGTTCACATTTTCATTTACTTTCGGTCCTCAGGATAAACAAAATGTTATTAAATGTCATTGAAATAACTTCTTAGTCTGTTGAGACAAGGCCCGTTATAAATTTGCTGTTACCAGGCAATGACCTATTAGGGTCGGTGTCTGTGTTGTAGCAGTGTACTAGCAGCTAGCTGTTAGCACTAGCTAATGTCAACAACATAGTAGCTAGTATGTTACTGTAGCAATGTTTACGTTGTCATTTGAATGACTGTTAAAACCTTTCAGTCTCAAGTTTTTCCCTTTACTGTATTTACTAGTTTACTGTAATTATGATCCGGCAGCTATTTACACCGGATCCAGTGTAAACAGCTGCCGGAGCCAACATCCGAGGTTCCGGAGCACGCTCCGGCTTGCTCCCCTCAAATTAAGCCCTGTACAGGTAAATAGCTGCCGGAGCCAACGTCCGAGGTTCCGGAGCGCGCTCCGGCTTGCTCTCCCTCAAATTAAGTCCTGTACAGGTAAATAGCTGCCGGAGCCAACGTCCGAGGTTCCAGAGCGCGCTCCGGCTTGCTCTTCCTCAAATTAAGCCCTGTACAGGTAAATAGCTGCCGGAGCCAACGTCCGAGGTTCCGGAGCGCGCTCCGGCTTGCTCCCCTCAAATTAAGCCCTGTACAGGTAAATAGCTGCCGGAGCCAACGTCCGAGGTTCCGGAGCGCGCTCCGGCTTGCTCCCCTCAAATTAAGCCCTGTACAGGTAAATAGCTGCCGGAGCCAACGTCCGAGGTTCTGGAGCGCGCTCCGGCTTGCTCTCCCTCAAATTAAGCCCTGTACAGGTAAATAGCTGCCGGATCATAATTACAGTAAACTAGTAAATACAGTAAAGGAAAAACTTGAGACTGAAAGGTTTTAACAGTCATCCAAATGACTGAACGTAAACATTGCTACAGTAACATACTAGCTACTATGTTGTTGACATTAGCTAGTCAACAATAGCTACTACAGAAGAACAAAGAGGTTACAATGGGTTATTTTAACCTATTTGGTTACACACTCGCCACCACAGAATGTTAACAGCAATGTAATGCCTTTTCTAGCTAATTTTATTCGTCTTACCTCCAACAAAGTGGTCACTACACAAGCGTTGGTATGCCGAGGGCTGCCAATCTTTCCTGTTTATGGCCGCTATCCATCTTCTCCGTCGGGATCCGATAAAATGATAAACCTTGCCTTGTTTGTTGATGGTTACTACATCCAGGTGCACAACAATATAGTGGCATGATGGAAGTCTTGCTGAAAGTAAAAACTTTCTTTGCTACCGTTCCTCAATGTTGGCTGTGGTAAACTACTGGTAGTACATGTCCAAAATGGCGGCCGCGTTTGTCATGACGTCACATGAAAAGGGTCTATACCTGGCAGCTGCTCTAGCCATTGTTGAAGAGCAGCAGAAAAGGCTGGAAGAGGCAGAAGAGCAAGAAAAGGCAACCCCACCTCGAAGAAAGACACAAAGGAAAGGTTGGGTCCGGGAATGGTTGACCAGAAGGCACGAGTTTGGACAGTATGACAGTCTACAGACTGAACTCCACAAGGAAGATCAAAGGGGCTACAAAAATTACCTCAGAATCACACCTGACCTGTTCCAAGAGATGGTTGAGAAGTTAACCCCTCGCCTCCAGAAGCAGTCCACCTTCATGAGGGAACCGCTTCAAGTTGGACTCAAGCTGGCTGCCACCCTCCGCTTCCTAGCCACTGGAAATTCCTATCCAAGTCTGCAGTACAGCTTCAGGGTTGAAGCAAGTACCATCTGCAAGTTCATACCTGAGGTGTGTAAAGCCATCATCGCGGTCTACAGGGACAAAGTGCTGCGCTGCCCCAAAACTGAAGAGGAGTGGAAGGAAGTTGCTGCCAGGTTCAGCTCCAGATGGAACTACCACAACTGTCTGGGGGCTGTGGACGGCAAGCACATCGCCATGAAGAAGCCACCCAATGCTGGCTCTTACTACTACAACTACAAGGGCTTCCACAGCATTGTACTGATGGCAGTGGCAGATGCTGCCTACAAGTTCCTCTATGTGGATGTTGGGGCAGAGGGTGGTGCGTCGGATGGAGGAACATGGAGTAACTGTTCCCTGCATGATGCTGTAGAAGAGAACAGAGCTGGAGTGCCTCAACCAGAACCACTCCCTAATGATGACCAGCCAGTGCCCTATCACTTCGTAGGGGATGACGCCTTTGCCTCGTCCTCACTCGATGGCTGTCTCTGGCTTTCGAGTGGATCCTGCTGTGTCTCCGGGATAACATCGACACTTGATATGGATGACTGGGGGGAATGATCTCTCTCAGCGGTCTCTGCCTCTGGCCTGTCGGCTTCTGGCCTTCTCTGCTTTGCTCTTCCTCGTGTCTGCTTTGTTTTTTTAGGCATGTTGTCTCTGTGATATAAGTTGTCTCCTCGCTGGTGATCTCTGGAATGGCGAGAAGTGTCCGGGAAGCCCTATATATACCCCCGCACCGACGCGAGCGCCACTGTCGCGCAGTAGTTGTGAACTGCTCGTGAACTGCTCGTGAACTCGTCATGAACTGCTCGTGAACTCGTCGTGAACTGCTCGTGCCATGTGCAAACTGTTCGTGAAGTGCGTAAACTAGTCGTGAACTACTCGTGCCATCAATGCGTGACCGTATCAGTAGGAAGGCACGGCCACGCTGCGACGCGCACCAATTCGTGAACATGTCGTGAACTACTCGTGAACTCGACGTGAGCTGTTCGTGAACTATTCGTGGCAGTTCGTGACAGTTGTGGCATGGCGCGCACTTCCACGCACTGGCACGCATCCTCCCGCATCATCCCGACGAGTTCACGAACAGTTTGCATATAGTTCACGACCCGGTCGTGAAATTTTGTCGTGACCAAAATTTTGAACATTTCAAAATTCTCGTCCCGACATGGCACGCAGTCACGACAGGTTTACGCACACTTCACGCCAGTTTATGACTAGTTTGCGCACTGGCACGACTCGAGTCGTGCCAATGCGTGCCATGGAATCGTGCAAGTGTCAGCCTTGCATTTTATAAAAGCAAAAGTCTGTCACATCAAATATTGACTTTGCTTAGTTTATTTCTGTTTACTACTATTTATAGTGTTTTTTATATTTAGAAATAAATGTTTTCTTTATTATTGAAGGAATTTTTGCTTTACAGCATTTCTTTGCAAGACTTTTATGCAGTATTATATATATGACTGGTATCATCTTCTGAATTTGTGTTTGCACCCTTGGAAAAAAAAAATCAGTTATGAGTTCTAGTGTTCTGTCCTTGCATGTCATATAAAAGATATTCCAACTCATATTTTCATTTTCTCTTAACATGTATAACCCTGAGGTGATTGCTACATGTATCAGGAATGTTAGATGACAGATTGGGATTGGATTTTATTTCAAAATTTTGTTTTTGTAAAAGTTAATAAGAAACATGGGTTTTTCTTTTGATATCAAGTATATGAGCAATAAGAGCTCTAGTACATTAAATGTAATTTGTTTTCCTGTCGTATGTGTGTTCTTGTGCCTCACTGCAGAGCTGCGTGAGGCATTTGAAGAGTTTGATAAGGATAAGGATGGACTGATCAGCTGTAAAGATCTAGGCAACCTGATGAGAACTATGGGTTACATGCCTACAGAGATGGAGCTGATTGAACTGGGTCAGAATATCAATATGAACTGTAAGTTCTTTAGTGTCTTCTTAAGACATGTTGCAATGAAATATTAAAACCAAATATATATATATGAAATTTTATAATAATTCTATCCACATTCACTGGATAAGAGCAATCATGCGCTCTGATTGGCTACTCTACTACTAGGATATCATCTAATATACTGCGAGTAGAAAAAAACAAAATTGTGGAGCATGTTGCTGAACCGGGCGGCATGGTGGTGTAGTGGTTAGCGCTGTTGCCTCACAGCAAGAAGGTCCTGGGTTCGAGCCCCGTGGCCGGCGAGGGCCTTTCTGTGCGGAGTTTGCATGTTCTCCCCGTGTCTGCGTGGGTTTCCTTCGGGTGCTCCGGTTTCCCCCACAGTCCAAAGACATGCAGGTTAGGTTAACTGGTGACTCTAAATTGACTGTAGGTGTGAATGTGAGTGTGAATGGTTGTCTGTGTCTATGTGTCAGCCCTGTGATGACCTGGCGACTTGTCCAGGGTGTACCCCGCCTTTCGCCCGTAGTCAGCTGGGATAGGCTCCAGCTTGCCTGCGACCCTGTAGAAGGATAAAGCGGCTAGAGATAATGAGATGAGATGTTGCTGAACCAACTGAGGATGAAATAAAAACTCTACTCGAAAACAAACCCCCCCCAAAATACAAAAAGCAACAAAATATGGAATAAAAGTATTTGATGGTAAGAATGTATCTTTTTTATTTTCAACAATTTTTATTATAGCATTTTTCACAAATTGCTACTGTCATTTCACCAGTTTGTTTACATTCTAAGCAGAAATGATTTTGTCAGATGTTTTTGCATAAAGTTTTTATTTATCGAATTTGCAAATAATAAAAATAAAAATGATCTATTTCACAAAATCCAGTGAGTGTGGATAGAATAAAACAGTTATTCCACTCAATCTTGTTGTATATGCTCCGTGTCTCATTGGCTATTAGCTCATGTATGACTCAATTTCATTATATATATATATATATATATATATATATATATATATATATATATATATATATAATGTATGTATGTATGTATGTATGTATGTATGTATGTATGTATGTATATCTTGAAATGGTCTTATTCTGTTGGTAAAAATTTATTATTTCAAAATATAAATGCTTAAAATGTAACATTAATGCAACATTATCTGCTAATAGAAGAAAGCAATTTTGAGCTTGAAAATATTTTAAGAAATGTCTAGTAATAGGCTTGATAATATTATAGTAATCACATGGACATCAAAATTAAATAAATCTGATTATATTCAAGATAATTTTAACTTGTTAATATTTGCTGCATTGCACTGGTACCTGTGACAATCTGAGTGAAATATCAAGGGTTTTTTTAATTAAAATAAAATTGTATTATATTTTACTACATTTCAACAACAATATAATTTTCTGCCTTGCAGTGGGAGGACAGGTGGATTTTGAAGACTTTGTGGAACTGATGGCACCGAAACTTCTGGCTGAAACAGCTGGAATGATTGGCATTAAAGAGCTGAGGGATGCCTTCAAACAGGTCAGTAGAAAACCTGCAAATTTGTTGCATATGTCAGATATGACCTTATACTGGAATGAGTTGGTGATTTATGTTGAAACCTTCCGTTAATATTTATGCAGGGAAAGTTAGTCATGTTCAGAAATGGTTTAAGTCAATTTTCTGAGTGCAGCATTCAGATTATGGAAATCACCTGCTTGTAGCTCATACCCCCAAGGTTACCAGATTATTCTTGAGCAGAGGTAGGGGAGCTCATAAGCGTCTAGACCAGGGGTTTTCAAAGTGTGGGAGAGTCAGCCCCCCCTCGGAGAGCAAATAAACAACAGCGCCCCCCCTTACAATTTTTGTTGTTGCTATACTTAATGTTCCATTCATATTTTTAAAAAATGGTTGTTGTACACATTTTTATTTTTTTCTTTTTCACATTTTAAACATCTGTGCTTTTTAAAACATCTTATTTTACACATTTTAAACATCTCATAGCATCGTTAGCTAGTACCTCTTGGCAGACAACACACTGTGGCAGTGGAGCATCTTCAGATCCAGTCCATGAAAATCCAAACTTTAAATAATCGTGGTCATACTTCCTTCTTTTTTCAGTCCCCCCAGGATTTCGCGGGCCTTTTTTGTGATTGTTGCGGGCTAAAATGTCTGATGTTGCGGGGGGTTTTCCAAAAAATTGCGATGAAAGTTGCGGTGTTTTTTAGGTTTTTGTTGCGATTACATTGCGGGAGGAAGTGAAAGTTGCGAGAAATTGTTGCAATTTTCTCTTTTTGTGATTAAAATTGAGTGATATGTTAAATATTGTTATTACTGAAAAACTATTGATTAAAAAAACAAAGACACTGAGAAATGGTCCTATAAACATCTTTACCAATATAAAAGATTACCAGGACTACAAAAATGCAGAAAAATAGTCTTTACTTATCCAAATGCACCTGCTGGTTCAAAAGTTAAAGTGCATAGAACCTCACAGCACAACATGAAGTTACCTTAAAATATAAATGCCTCACCTTTCATGTAAGAAAAAAAAAACTATTAATACTAGTACTGTGTGCAGGCAGTCTCTCCTGAAGACTAAATTAAACAATAATTATAAACTAATAAAATAAATGGCTCAGGCTTCATAGAAGAAAAAAAACAATTTGAACAGAATCTCACAGTATGATGCTGACGCTGCCTAAACAATGGAAAATAAAATACCATTTTGGCAAAAATGTTGGCATCCATTAATTTCTTGTATTAAGTAAAAAAATAAAGTGCACACAGTCCTTCACTGTAAACATAACACACTTTCAGTAACAGAATTTAAGCCTATATAAACACTGACTCGCACATGCAGTGTTGCCAGATACTGCTGACGTTTTCCAGTCCAAAATGTGTCAAAACCTGCCAAAATGCACTTGAAACCGCCCAATCTGGCAACATTGCGCGCATGCTGCTTCTCTTGAACGTATACACGGAAGTAAGGCGGAAGGTAGTTTGTCGATGTCACCTCAAGACGACGTCAACGATTGGTCAAATTTGCGGGAAAGTTGCGGTGATTGGATATAATTGCAACACCGCCCTGAATTCGTGGGGATTGGTTGAATTTGCGTTGAAGTTGCAAATCGCAACATCCTGGAGGCTCGTTTTTTTTGCTTGGCCCAGACTCTGTCTCCTCACTCACTGTAGCTTTAGGTACTAAAAATCGATCCATTTTGTCTCTGGTAAAGGCTAGCTGAAGTTCGCTAAATGTCCGCAATAGTAACTTATTCTGGTTTATTTTTCCTCATGTTGCGCCCCCCCTGAAGAACTCTGGCGCCCCCCACTTTGAAAAGCCCTGGTCTAGACCACCACCTTTGAACACAACCACTTACCTTTACACCCAAAAAAAATCAGAGAAAATGCATACTGGAAAATCAAAAATTGTGAGGGTTTTTCTTTGCTGTTGAATGCAGTATGATGTAACATGGTGAAGTAAGAGATAGTTAAAAAATGAAAAAGACGACGATATACAGTACTGTGCAAAAGTCTTAGGCACCCTATTTTTTTCAGACAAACTTTGTAATAGATATCTATTTTATGACTTCTACATTATCAATTCAGTACAAAATTGATAATGTAGAAGTCAAGCACTACTCTGTGTATGTGTGTGTGTGTGTTAGCACTGTCACCTCACAGCAAGAAGGTCCTGGGTTTGAGCCCAGTGGCTGACGACGGCCTTTCTGTGTGGAGTTTGCATGTTCTCCCTGTGTCTGCATGGGTTTCCCCCACAGTCCAAAGATATAGTGGTGCCAGCGCTAGCGAGCCAGCGCTAGCGAGCTAGCTCGGACGTTCTAGTTTACTGTAATTATGATCTGGCAGCTATTTACACCGG
Organism: Neoarius graeffei; assembly: GCF_027579695.1. Taxonomy (NCBI): domain Eukaryota; kingdom Metazoa; phylum Chordata; class Actinopteri; order Siluriformes; family Ariidae; genus Neoarius; species Neoarius graeffei. The sequence continues at coordinate 22,947,217 of NC_083582.1, read as the reverse complement.
ATCCAGTGTAAATAGCTGCCGGAGCCAACGTCCGAGGTTCCGGAGCCAGCGCTAGCTCGCGGCTGGCCAGAGCCAGCACTAGCTCGCTAGCTTGGACGTTGGCTCTGGCAGCTATTTACACTGGATCCGGTGTAAATAGCTGCCAGATCATAATTACAGTAAACTAGAATGGAATGTTAACAGCAATGTAATGCCTTTTCTGGCTAATTTTATTCGTCTTACCTCCAACAAAGTGGTCACTACACAAGTGTTGGTATGCCGCTATCCATCTTCTCTGTCAGTCAGCATCTACCGGGATCCGATAAAACGATAACCCTTGCCTTGTTTGTTGATGGTTACTACATCCAGGTACACAACAATATAGTGGCATGATGGAAGTCTTGCTGAAAGTAAAAACTTTCTTTGCTGCCATTCCTCAATGTTGGCTGTGGTAAACTACTGGTAGTACATGTCCAAAATGGCGGCCGCATTTGTCGTGACATCACGTGAAAAGGGTCCATTGCTTGGCCCAGTGGCATGTTGTGTTACATCTAAAACTAAATAGAAAACACAAAATAGAAAGTAAAATGCACCCATAAAGTCATTGTTGGTGATAAATTGTGTCACATTCATCTCATTATCTTAGGCGTAGCAGTGGGTTTAAAAACAGGCTGATGAATATATGGACTAGTTGAATGAGGACTTATTGTTGAAAATTAATTAAAAATTTTCTGGCAGAGGACCCCCCGCCAGTGTGTCCCCCCCACAATAAAAATGCTTCTGACGCCCCTGTCTAAAACGGCATCTACTGAAGAAATTGATGAAAAGATTGTAGCCTATAATGTTCACAGTTCGGGCAGCAGACAGAGTAAGCATACTGAGGGGAATAGCAATACAAAGCTAGCGCATATCCACATTTCTCGCTAGCTGTGTTGGGTGTGTTGTTAACCCGTGTGGATTTAAGTGAAATACTTGAGAAGTTCTGTGGTCAAGACAACGTTTTAAGGTAAGGACACTTGATTATTGTTTGCCCGCCATGGCTTGTTGTTGACGAAAGGCCCACATGATTTTGCCTTATGCAGCTACTGCTAGCGTCATGCTTTGAACTAGGTTAAGCTCATTTGCGCTAAAGGATGGGTTTATTGAAGGACTTTGATGTAGCTAGTTTCTTTTTAAAAAATCGTATGCTCAAAACAGTATGCCCGTGTTCATCATGTTTAACTTTTTTCTTGATGGAGTGCGTGAAATATTGTTGCAAGTGGTATTTCTATGCAGTCATGTCAAAAAGGCAGTTGAATGCATGGTCTTATTCAAGGAGAAGGAAGACTTGCATGATGCTTGAACATAGATCGGTAAAATAGACCCTAGTAGGACTTGGTTTCGTGTATTTCGGTCTGTAGAGTTATGAGTTTGGCCGCTGTCCATGGTGTTTACGTTTCATGTGGCCGCCAAGCCAAGTACCTTCATCATCATCATCATGTTCCCCTATCAAAAGTTAAACTCTCTAGGGGTGCTTCTGCTGTAGCACTTGCAGCAGTTGCTCAAAGTTTGATTTGTCCATCATCATACATCTTATCTGTTGGGTGTCTATGCCCAGCAGATTTTCCCATTTCGTCCATTTGTAACCATTTTTGTCAAACAGGAGCTGCTTTTGCACTTGGTTATTGCCCATCCGGCAAACGTGAGCAATATATTTTAGTTGTTGTACGTAGCAGGATAGTTTTATATCCTGGCTTCCTGTCAGTTTCCGGAGGTCAGCATTGGACATCTTGTAGCTCCAGTCTATATCTTCATTTGTAGTGTTCTTTTGGTCAGGGGTATTCTTTCGTTTATATCCACCTTTAATCATTTTCCTTAGGAAGCCATGCCACACTACCTCAATTTTGTGAATTTCACTGGATGATAGTTGCCATGCCTGTGTGCTGTACAGGAGACGAGATCAAACGCATGCCACTAGGAACTTTATATGGGTTTTTAGTAGTATTCGGTGGTCGGTTAGAACGTGTTTCAGTTCATTCCATTTCATGAATGCAGCACTTATCCTAGCATGCAGGAAGTGTGAGGATTCATCACAGTTGCTGACATTATAACCAAGATATTTAAAGGTGCGGACATTTTTAATATTAGTGCCGCCAAGGGAAATGATACTTGGTTTACATTTGATATCCTCATTGATGTTAAAAGCCATTGTTTCTGTTTTGACATATGGTATTTGTGAACCAAAGTGGGTGTAGGTCTTATCATACAACTGAAGAATATTCTGAAGCTCCTCTATGGATCCAGCAAGTATGGCCTGATCATCTGCGTATAGAATCTCTGTTATGCAACCCTCTCCTGATGCTCGTGCTTTCGTACGCATTTCTCTTGTGGATACCTCATTTGGAATGCAATATCTGAACTTGAAGCCTGTATCTGGGTACAGTTTTGATATCTCATGCTGTGCAATCCTGACAACAAAGTCCATATAGATATTAAAAACTGATGGCGATTCTAGGGCACCTTGTCTTGCAGTGAATGTTTGTTTTCATGCCGCCGAGCTATTTTTATGTATTTTATTTTTTAAAAGGACTTGTCTGTAGGTGTGTGTGTTTTATGTTTACAACACAGGTCTACATTAGCGCATGCGCGCTTGTGTGGTTATCTCTGGCCATACCCCTGCGTGAAAGTTACGCAGTATCACTGTCCTGTCCGTGGTAATAATCAGAACCGTCTCTGTAATGATAATGTGCGCGTTCTTCTCTCCCTCTGTGGTCGGATGTGTTGAGCGATGTGAGCGTGGGCCTTGCGCAGCTACGCTGAGCCAAACATAACCTATCGTAGGCTTCTAGGCTAATTACACGCTTACACTGTAAATGCTTGACACGTATTGCAAATAAAATAAGAGTGTTTTCCTGGCCAACGGTAAGGGTAGGGTTGACAGGTAGCCTATGAGGGGCCTAGCCCCTGGGCCACGGGTGTTGATAAAGCGCCCCTGCGGACATGGAGGAGACCAAGGAACCTGTGGTGGATGACCCTGCAGAAAACGCAATTTCTTCCAGTAATGAAGTGCACCCCTGGCCCTACATATGTGATCACTTCAGCTTCGTAGAGAAAAGGGGTGACAGTTTCATTATGCAATGCAGATTATGTGTGCCCAAGAAGACAACCATTGCGGCATACAAAAATTCGACGTCTAATCTGCGCAAGCATGTTGAGGTAAGTATTGTCATTGGCATCATAATCACGGGCGCAGATAGAGGGTGGGACGGGTGGGATTCGTCCCACCCAGATTTAAATTCACCTCGTTCGGTCCCCCCCACTTATAGGGAGGAAAAAACGTCTATGCTGTCTTTCTTTGCATAAGGCAAACCTCACGGAAAAATCAAAAGACTAATTACCATTCGGTTTATTGAGGTGCACAGCAGTGTATACATAGTTGCAACAACTCACATAAAACAAAACAAAGACTGATATTCGGTTGGTTGAGCTCCACAGACTGCACAGGTTGCGAGCTCGAGCTTGGTTGCTATGGTTACCCACAACAAGTTTGACAGGCATATCGGGATTGGGGTTGGTTTGCTGGCAGCTTTGTCCCCCCCAGTTTTTTGTCCCCCCCCAGTTCAAAAAACGTATCTGCGCCCCTGATCATAATGTTTCCTTTCCATAGTAAAACCGACAATAGGCTGGTTATATTCCAAAAATAGTGGATGGCATTGCTAATGTTGAAGTAGCAACCTGTTGGTACTGTAACATAACGGTAACTAGTCTGTTATTCGGTTGGCTAATCATGCAAGCAAGTTAGCTCGCCAACCTGACGTGATCAGTCCTCCTACCATTCTACATCCAACAGGCCAGAAAGGAATACTAAGCAAAACAAATAATGTTTGAATTGAATTGTTCAATAACACACAGTGCACACAGGCAAGCTACGAGATTTCGGTGCAACATTTCACTTTCATATTTCGTGTACAATGCTTTGTGTGTGGTCAGGGCGATGTAAACGACATGACTGTGTGTATTGACCTTTTTTGTTTGTCTCAGTTTTAATGCAGCATTATCCTAAGCATTCAATTTGATACACTTCCTTTAAATAAAACATCTGGGTTGAGATGTACATATATCCTTGTTTCCTCTTCTTTTTCATTTTTGCACAACACAATGGAGGCAGAAAACACCCATTGTTAAAAGTAACGTTTTACTTTTACTTTACAATACTTTTACTTTTAGTCAAAGTACATTTTAAATGATCTACTTTTTACTTTTACTTGAGTAGATTTTTTGTCTGGTAACTTTACTTGTACTTAAGTAAAATTTCATCAGAGTAACAGTACTTGTACTTGAGTATAATATTTTAGTACTCTTTCCACCTCTGCTAGTACCTAGCTGAACTGTCAGTGCTGTTACCGGATGTCATGGAAGACAATGCACTATGAAGCAAACTTTCTTTTGTGAGATTTCTGTGGTTAACATGCACACAGTGTGTCCCTTTCCCACACTGCCATGTGAAAGAAACGATATGAAACATATATTTCATTGAAAACATGAAATTCATGTAAACACAAACTTTATTTCCTTGGAATAACAACTTCCAAATAACAAAATGACAAGAATCCAATAACACGATAAATTCAGCAGTCATAAAATGATGAAGTACTAATGGTAGAAAACGAAACATGGCATAACCCTTCTGTCAGCCCTTTTTAGATAAAGAAATCTAACCAAAACAAAGGGTAACAGGAATGAAAACCTAGTAACAGTACTGACCTATGTCAGTGCTGTGACTAGAGCTACACTTGTCATTACTGTTACCAGTACATTACCAGTTAAATACAACACCTAAACAGAAACAACTTTTATTCATAGAATAAAGGTACCACACACCCTATCAACCTTTCTTTATATCCTGAGTTTTTTACTTCTTTTCCATAGATCTGCACACTGAACAATGACCATCACAATGTGCCTCTCCTCCTAGGCAATTTGTGCCTTTGAAATGCAGTTATCAGCTACTTATTTCAATGATTTCGTTCAAACTTCAACTCAAACCTTGCAACAAGTACCGAAGCATGAGGGCTTCAACAACTTAGCTTATGTGGAGTTTCACCAATTCAGAGTTCAAATGTCACCATCAAAAAGTTTGAGAAAATTACTCCATATCATGAACAAAGTCCTCCACAAGCCTCCAAACATTTGTGTCAACCTTGAAATGGTTCCATCTTTCGGTAATCTGCTGTGGCTCTTCAATGAGTGTTATGACATCACTTGGCGCGTACCTGCAAATGTCCTCCATGGCTGGCCAGAAAAATCAGTGGTGGGCAACTACCGAATCAATTCCAACAGTAGGCCTAGGCTATAAAAAGCACTGTTTTCAATAAAATATCTGGGAAATATAAGGGTTAATATTAGAACATATCCCTGAACTGTCATTGCTGTTACTCTGTGTCAGTGCTGTTACCACGTGCAACTTAACAGTACTGACGGTAACAGCACTGACAAAAAATGACAAAATACACTTTCATTCATGAACCACAAGCTTACTGTGCTGATACTTTCGCCCTGGTTGCATCTCTCATCATGCCTCTTACGTCCCTAGTTGTTACTCCTTTCTGTGGAGCACATAATAAGCGCAAATTACAGTAACATCACTGACAGTGAATTAACATACTGGGCCAAAAATTGGGAATACTTACCAAATTTAGAAGACACAAGCCACCACTTCTGCCATTTTGAATTCCCTCCAAAATTAAGTACAAGGGAGACACCTTTTGGCCACTGGAAGAACTGAATTAATAGTCAGTCTGTTCAGCCTCTCTAGAAAATGTGGTTTGGTAACAGCACTGACACTGAATCGCAGAACAGAGACTATCAGTGAAAAATAAAAATATACTTTGTGAATTAGGAACCTTGTCCCTGGGGAAATGAACTGACCACAATCTTTTTAGTAGATTAAACCAAAACTTTGTACAAAATTCATGCTAAATTTGACAAAAAAGGGCATTGCAAATTTTAACCCAGCCCACCGGACAGCCCAATTTTGTGAATTACTAATTTTATATTTATTATTTCTAAAAAATAAAGTGTCGATAATTAATTTTTTGGACTCCATCTACAGAATATAGTTCTTCTTAGTATTTTAGAGTGTTTAATTGCCTTACATGAGCTGTCTGATGAACCTTTATTCCAGCAGCTAGTCATAGGACACAAAATGCTCAGTTACTGTGAAATGACCCTTATACCCAGTCATGTTAATGACCTATTGCCAATTGACCTAATGAGTTGCAATTTGGTCCTCCAGCTGTTCCTTTTTTGTACCTTTAACTTTTCCAGCCTCTTATTGCCCCTGTCCCAACTTTTTTGAGATGTGTTGCTGTCATGAAATTTCAAAATGTCTCACTTTCGACATTTGATATGTTGTCTATGTTCTATTGTGAATACAATATCAGTTTTTGAGATTTGTAAATTATTGCATTCTGTTTTTATTTACAATTTGTACTTTGTCCCAACTTTTTTGGAATCGGGGTTGTATTTATATCAATAACAGTTGGTGTAAAAATGCTAAGTTTGTCTCGAGCCATTGCTCACCGGACATTGAGCTTCTAATTGTAAATTGTAGACCATTCTATCTGCCCAGGGAGTTTACTTTAGTTTCCATCACTGCTGTGTACGTGCCCCCCAGCGCTAACACAAAGGAGGCTATGAGTGTTCTCTACCTGACTATCAGTCACTACATTTACATGCACATAGAGAGAATCGAATTTCTGCCATTGCTCGACTGAAATCGAAGTTCAAAATGCCATGTATACACCTTAATTCAGCTGAAATTGAACCGAACTTGATTTCTTGGAATCGAGCTACACGACCTAGTTTATACGATTTCTGCCGAGCTACTTTGTGCATGTATACCCTATCGAGCTAGTTGTCGAGCTACTTCCGGAAGTGACGAGTGACGAGACCACAAGCGGGAAACACAACAGCCTCGGTCGGCATGACAACAGTAGTAGCGAGCAGCAGAAGAGGTCAGGAGGAACAAATGAAGAAGAGAAAATGGCGATGTAGAGCTCTCTGAAGTGTGGGTGGAGCACAGAGGACGGCAGGACAAAGCTTCTGGTACTAATAGGCTTTTTATTGTCAGACTTTTCAGTTTAACAGCTGACTTTTATTCTTGAGAGAAAAACACGCGCGCTGTGTTCTAGTCCCGGGATGAGCTGTCCCCTCTGCCTCCTTAAATAGGGTGCGGTTACTGGGAAAACACACAAACACAGGTTAATTACCGTCAGGTGAAGTGATTCTGCCACTCACCTTCCCTGGCTCCGCCCTCCTGTCACAGACCGGCGCTTGACCACGCCCCCACTGCCACAGGCAAGCAGAAACGTGCACTTCCGGAGCAATGAGGGGACAGAGTTCATGCTCATTCAGCTTAAGGAGTTGAATATATTAAAATTCATGGACGGGAGAAAAACGCGCAATGGAGAACACGGAACTGATAACTTTGTTTACATTCTTGAATAGCTCTTCTTCATGACGACAACCGGAAGTGTACCAACACAATGGGGCGTGTTGCGCCACCTGTGGCTCGGGTACACAATGCACCTCACACAATAGCCCGATTTCATTGTGTGCATGTAGGATTGGATTTCTCTGGCACCCTGCTGGGACCTTCAGCTCGATTACTGACAGCAGCTCGATTTGGATGTGCATGTAAACGTAGTCAGTGAGCTGCAGTCCGCTCACACTGAGGGATTTTTCATTGTGGCTGGGGATTTTAATCAGGCCAACATGAAGACAGTCCTCCCTCATTTTCACCAGCATGTGGATTGTGCAACCAGGGGAGTGAACACATTAGATATGGCCTACACCAACATGAAGGATGCATTCAAAGCAGCCCTCCTCCCCCACCTTGGCTCTTCTGACCATTTATCCGTTATGGTGATCCCTGCATATAAGCCCCTGCTGATCAGAGGGAAACCTACAGTGAGGCAGGTGAGGGTGTGGTCTGAGGGGGCTATGGAGGCACTACAGGGCTGTTTTGAGTGCACAGACTGGAACATGTTCAAGGAAGAATGTTCAAGGATCACTTATAATGATCAAACCAACATAGATGAGTATGCCATGTCTCTGTCAGCCTACATCAATAAATGATGATGATGATGATGATGATGATGATAAGCCCTTTGTCACTAGTCACATGTACCAGCGAAATTAGCCGTCAACCTGTCCGTACATATACAACATACAATTGACATAGGGTAGACAGGACAGGAAGACAGGGATGAAGATAAAAAGGAAACACAACATGAGGAGAGATAAGGAAAAAAAAGAACACCCCCCCCCACTATGCACCTGTCAGGAGTACAGTGTGGGAACATTTAAAAAACCTTTGCACATAAGCACACAATAACACAAGTACACTTTAAACACGGGACTTGAGGGGGGGAATCAGGGGTAGGGGGTAAGGGGGGGAGGGGAGGAGGTAATCCAGTGCAAGCAAGCAGCCGTCTGCTCCTGCAGCCATGAAGGCACTGGTCACGCACCCGCTTGTCACACTGGGGGTAAAAATGGTGACCGCGGAAAGTTAGAGAAGGAATGCGAGGAATGTGAGAGTGTCTCCCGGTAGTGACCTTCAGGGGGAAATGTTGTCTCAGCAACAACCTGAACCGAGGCCGGTGCTGTCTCAGGGAGCCGAATGTCGATAAGATATAAATTGTTTGGTCTTTCCAGACGCAGTCTTTGCACGTCCACACCGCTCATCCATATCTGTCCATTCCGTCCATTCTATTCAAATTCAAATTGGTCTCTGAAAAACTTATTCCTTGCAAAGCTGAAAGCTGCTCCGAGATAACAACCATATTGTGGTTCAAGTTCTGAATGTCCACAGTCTGAGTGCCAACAGCTTTGCCCACCACTCCAATCATATCGGGCAGCTTTGTGGGGCTTTGAACAACTGTCACCGTTGTCTGATTTCCTCGATATACCAGGGCAATGCCTAATCCAATCTGCAAAAGTCCTGTAATCATGGTTCCGAATAGGTAGATACCGTATATTCAATGTCCTCCACAGAAAGAATCGCCAGGCACACGACCCACCACCGCTCCCACGCGTCCATCGTGTAACCAGCCGCAAACGTTCCGGCAGGACAGACGGGTTCCCCCGAACCCAGGCTTCTCGTCGAGAAAACTGTGTCAATTTCGTTAGGAGACCAGTTTATCAATTCCATGCTTTTTTAGTTTAGAAAGTAATGCAGGGAGAGTCTCTTCAAAAAGTACAGCAGACGAGACAAGACACAGAAGCACAAGCAGGGAAAAAAGGAGGGAAAGGGAGACGTCATGGAGGAATGCATGGAGGACGTCAGCAACATAAAGAGCATCACCAACCGGGCCAACCAAAAGCCTTGGATGACTTACGAAGTATGCAAAATGCTAAAGGCATGGAACTTAGCCTTCAAGTTTGGTCACGAGAAGGCACTGAGAACAGCTAGAGCTAATTTGAACTGTGCCATCAGATTAGCAAAGCGTGCTCATAGTAAAAAAATCCAGGACTTTGTCCACGACACCACCAACACCAGGGATATGTGGAAAGGCATATGGGCTATCACAAACTACAGGATAGCCCCTCCTGAGTGTGATGATGAAATGGACTTCCTAAATAAATTCAATAACTTCTTTGGGAAGTTTGAGGCACTAAATAACACTCCTGCAGTGAAAGCTGTTCCCCATCAAGATGAAAAGGCACTCTGTCTTGATACAGCGGAGGTGCGGAGGACTCTGAGGAGAGTCAACACACGAAAGGCCCCGGGCTCCGATAATATTCCTGGCTGGATGTTCAGGGAATGTGCAGACCAGTTGGCTCATGTTCTAACGGACATCTTCAACACCTCACTGGATCAAGCCAAAGTCCCATCATGTTTCAAGACTGCCACCATCATCCCAGTGCCAAAAAAAACTCATATCACATCACTCAATGACTACCGGCCTGTCGCACTCACTCCCATTATGATGAAGTGCTTTGAGAAGCTGGTAAAGGAGTACATCACCTCCAGGCTCCCTCCCACATTCGACCCCTTCAAATTTGCCTACCAGCCAAACTGCTCCACTGAAGACGCCATCTCCTCCGCTCTTCACCTAAGCCTTGCACACCTGGAGGAGAAGAACACTCATGTGCAGATGCTGTTCCTGGACTTCAGTTCAGTGTTCAATACTATCATTCCACAGCATCTGGTGAACAAACTGGGTCCCCTGGGCTTCAGCACCCCCCTATGCAACTGGCTGCTGGACTTCCACTGACCACAGTCAGTGCGGGTTGGACAGAACACCTACAGTGTCATCACCCTCAGCACAGGCTCCCCTCAGGGCTGTGTCCTGAGCCCTCTGCTGTTCACTCTGATGACACACGACTGCATACCCAGGGCTACCAGCAACCACGTTGTGAAGTTTGCGGACGACACAATAGTGGTGGGCCTCATCAGGGACGATAACAACCTGGCCTATAGAGAGGAGGTGGAACAGCTGGTGGGCTGGTGCAGAGAAAACAACCTGATCCTGAACGTGAACAAAACTAAAGAGATCATTGTTGACTTCAGAAAAAAACAACCCAGCCATGCTCCACTTCTCCTCAACAGCAAGGCCGTGGAGGTGGTCAATAGCACCAAGTTCCTGGGGGTGCACATCACAGTTAACTTCACCTGGTCTGTGAACACTGCATCACTGGTCAAGAAGGCACAGCAATGTCTGCACTTCCTGCGTAGGATGAGAAGAGCTTACCTGCCCCCGCCCATCCTCACTGCATTCTACAGAAGCACCATAGAGAGTGTTCTAACCAGCTGCATCTCTGTGTGGTGTGGAGGCTGCAGTGCCTCTGACTGTGGTGAGGACAGCAGAGAAAATCATTAGGACTTCTCTTCCCTCCATTCAAGACATTGCACCAAGGCGTTGCATGTCTCGAGCCAGAAACATCATCAGTGACCCCTCATACCCTCACTATAGACTGTTCTCCCCTCTGGCCTCTGGAAAGAGGTTCTGCAGCATTAGGTGCAGGACCACCAGGTTCTTTAACAGCTTTTTCCCCCAGGCCACCAGACTGCTGAACTCCAAACCCAAACTCTCAACTTTCTATTTATACTTGAACAATTTCTAATTCCACAGGTCACTTTATACTATTGCACTTTAATATTTTTGTTGCTGCATAATTTAATTTAATACACTTTAATATTTTTGCTGCTGCATAATTTAATTTAATACACTTCATATTTATTTCTGTGCTGAGCCAGATTGCAATGAAATTTCATTCAGTGTACACTTGTTGCATACTGAATGACAATGAAGGTTGTCTATGTCTATATTATAGTGGCCACTGTACAAGCCTCTGGAGGCAGTGCTATGATCTGGGGTTGCTTCAGTTGGTCAGGTTGAGGCTCAGCAACATTATGGGGCAATAAAATGAAGTCAGCTGATGACCTGAATGTACTGAATGACCAGGTTATTATCACATCAATGGATTTTTTCTTCCCTGATGGCACAGGAGTAAAATTAGGGCTCAGACTGTGAAAGAGTGGTTCAGGAAGCATGAGAAATCATTTTCACACATGAATTAACCACCACAGAGTCCCAACCTTAACTCCACTGAGAATCTTTGGGATGTGCTGGAGAAGACTTTTACGCAGTGGTTCGACTCTCCCATCCTCAACACAAGATCTTGGTGAAAAATTAATACAACTCTAGACTGAAATAAATGCTGTGACACTGCATAAGTTTATTGAAACAAGCCACAGCAAATGCATGCTGTAATCAAAGTTAAAGGCACACAAATATTGGAGTGTGTGACTTTTTTTTTCTTTTGGTTGGGCAGTGTACCTGAGGTCTGAATAACAATGTGTGATATAACAAAATTTCAATATTAAATCCTCATCAAGCATGCATAAATACATGGAATGCAGCCCATGTTATACTTGGCACCTAATAGAATCCACTAAAAGTTTGACACCCTTAACTGTATAGCTCTTCTTGTTCTCCTTCTGCAGTTTGACATGGACGGCGATGGAGAGATCACAACAGAAGAGCTGAAGTTAGCTATGAATAAGCTGTTGGGGGAAAACATGAGTCACAAAGAGATTGATGCAGTGGTCAGAGAGGTTGATGACAATGGCGATGGAACTGTTGACTTTGAAGGTGTGAACAAATGACAGCCATTGTTAATAATCTCCATCATGAGAAATATAATTGAAATTGTTTTTGATTTCCAGATTACTGTGGATGGAGCATGGGATAATTTTTTCTCTTTATTTTTGCAGAGTTTGTGAAAATGATGTCAAGCTGCTGAGAGGGGTGCAGAGATGGGAAGTGAGGCCGTACAATTACTTCGTTACAATACTTTAAATTGGGTTTTTAGCTGTTTGTACTTTACTTTGTTTCACCTAATAATTGTTGACTTTTCACTACAGTGCCTTGCAAAAGTATTCATACCCCTTGAACTTTTTCACATTTTTCCACCTTACAACCACAAGCTTAAAAGTTTTTTATTGAGATTTTATGTGATAGGCCAACACAGAGTAGCACATAATTGTGAAGTGAAACAAAAATGATAAATGGTCTTCAAAATTTTAAACAAATAAAAATCTGAAAAATGTGGTGTGCATTAGTATTCAGCCCCCTGTACTCTGATACCTCTAAATACAATCCAGTGCAATCAACTGCCTTCAGAAGTCATCTAATTAGTTAACAGAGTCCTACTGTGTGTAATTTACTCTCAGCATAAATACACTTGTTCTGTGAAGGCTTCAGTGGTTTGTTAGAGAACACTGAAGAACAAACAGCATCATGAAGACCAAAGAACTCACCAGACAGGTCAGGGATAAAGTTCTGGAGAAGTTTAAAGCAGGGTTAGGTTATAAAAAAAATATCCCAAGCTCTGAACATCTCAAGAAGCACTGTTCAATCCATCATTCAAAAAATGGAAAAAGTATGGCACAACTGCAAACCTACCAAGATATGGCCGTCCACCTAAACTGACAGAGCGAGCAAGGAGAGCACTGGTCAGAGAAGCAGCCAAGAGGCCCATGATCACTCTGGAGGAGCTGCAGAAATCCACAGCTCAGGTGGGAGAATCTGTGCACAGGACAGCTATAAGTCGTACACTCCACAAATCTGGCAAGAAGAAAGCCATTGTTGAAAGACAGGCATAAGAAGCCATGTAGGGGACACAGCAAACATGTGGAAGAAGGTGCTTTGGTCAGATGAGACCAAAGTTGAACTTTTTGGCCTAAATGCAAAGCGCTATGTGTGGCGGAAAGCTAACACTGCTCATCACCCTGCACACACCATCCCCACTGTGAAACATGGTGGTGGCAGCATCATGCTATGGGGATGCTTTTCTTCAGCAGGGACAGGGAAGCTGGTCAGAGTTGATGGGAAGATGGATGGAGCTAAATACAGGGCAATCCTGGAAGAAAACCTGTTGGAGGCTGCAAAAGACTTGAGACTGGGAAGGAGATTCACCTTCCAGCAAGACAATGACCCTAAACATACGGTACAGCCAGAGCTACAATGGAATGGTTTAGATCAAAGAATATTCATGTGTTAGAATGGCCCAGTCAAAGTCCAGACCTAAATCCCATTGAGCATCTGTGGCAAGACTTGAAAATTGCTGTTCACAGATGCTCTCCATCCAATCTGGCTGAGCTTGAGCTATTTTGCAAAGAAGAATGGGCAAAAATTTCAGTGTCTAGATGTGCAAAGCTGGTAGAGACATACCACAAAAAACTTGCAGCTGTAATTGCAGCAAAAGGTGGCTCTACAAAGTATTGATGCAGGGGGGCTGAATACTAATGCACATCACATTTTTCAGATTTTTATTTGTTTAAAATTTTGAAGACCATTTATCATTTTCGTTTCACTTCACAATTATGTGCTACTCTGTGTTGGTCTATCACATAAAATCTCAATCAAAAACTTTTAAGTTCATGGTTGTAAGGTGGAAAAATGTGAAAAAGTTCAAGGAGTATGAATACTTTTGCAAGGCACTGTACATTATCACAAATGACATCACTGCATTTCTCAATAATCATAGACAGAATTTGTATAATCATGTATAAGGAGTTGATTAAAATTCATAACAAATCTAAATTTTAACAGACTTAACAGTGAGAATGAGACCTGATACCCATCTGTTACTATGTACACAATTTGTTTACCAGGACAGAACTTATTATGAAGGCTAACTATTACCATTCATTGAGCTTTTATTGTAAGATTTATTATCATTTGAGAGATTAGGAGTAAAGCTTTTTTCCTAAATTGCTTGGCTACTCAAATTTACCATACATAACTAAAATCACTGTGTGGTTTGTGATAGAAATCTAGATTTTGAAATCTTTCCTGTACTTTAATACTTTCATTAAATTTAAGGGTTTATACTTTTCTACTTTAACTTGAATGAAGAATTGGAAGCTTTAACCTTCTATCAGATTGTTTACTGTATTTATATGAGTAATTGCTTGAGCAATTTTACTTGAGTAAAGAATGATTTGTGCATATGTGTGCATTTGTGCAACACTGATGGAAACACACATTGAAAATAGATATGCATAAATTAATTGATATGTTCATACTGTATACACTGTACATACAGTGTAGCTGTATACAGACTGTTCTTGCTGACAGTCTGATGATGTCCTGCACATTCATAGTCACCTACATAAAATTTGGTTTTCTTTTGGTTTTCCTTACATATCGCACTAATTTAGGAGCATCATGGTCACTGAATGTCTTCTCCCAACCAAAATTTCCAATCTTATTTACTGCTGCCTTGCCCATAGCGCTAAATCCAAAAGTTACTTTATGTTCTCATTGCTTCTTTCATGAACTTCAGATGAGACACAGATACAGAAGTTTCCTTTAATCCAAGCAAACAAATCTGAAGGGCCAAGCAATAGTCAAAACAAGATCAGGCAAATAATCAAGCAGTGAGCAAGCTGTTATAAACTGGGCTGAAAGGTTTAACATAGAAGAACGGTTTCTGAAGCAAGACTTTGCAAGTAGTCAGGCGAATGTGACAGGGACTGGGGAAAGGTTGATGTGTATTTTATTGGCTGGTTAGAGATCATGGTAAAAGTAGTTTACCTGGCTGTGTCACAGAAGAAGCCGTGGCCATGATATTCCTATTGAGCAGATTTTGTGTGAGACAATCCTGCAATCTGTGCCCCAGTAATGCACCCACACTTTTCCTCTTGCCAGCTTGATCCAAAATCTTTTAGTGCACCTGTCTGGAATAATCTTGCACTTTGTATTCATAATTTCAGGTTTTTCCTTTAATTTGTCACTATATATGTATATGCATAGCTACACATATGAGTATATACACACTTTCAACGATGCAAAAGTCATAAAGATGGCTGTTTTTTTTAAATAAATCACATTATGTGATGATATAATTTGTGCATATGAAGCTCAAAACATTATAAATTATACTGTATGATGATAAAATACTGTATCTTGGACAACATTTCTTAATAAATGCATTGATTTTAAAAAATCAGCTTTATATTGAAATGCTTTAAATTTGTATTACACTATTGGCCCTTTTCCACTACCCTTTTTCAGCTCACTTCAGCTCGCTTCAGCTCACTTCAGCCCGACACGGCTCGCGTTTCGACTACCAAAAACCAGCACGACTCAGCTCGCTTCAGCCCTGCTTAGCCCCTAAAACTCGCACCGTTTTGGAGTGGGGCTGAAGCGAGCCAAAGCGAGCCGAGTGAGACTGGGGGCGTGAGCAGACACTCCCCTGTGCACTGATTGGTGAGGAGGAGTGTCCTCACATGCCCACACACGCCCCGCGAGCGCGCTGGGATCTGTAAACACCGCAAACCCGGAAGGAGAAGAATTACGAATTACGAGAATTTCTGAAGCCTTATGCGCCTCGCCTCATCTATACGCTCTTGCCAGTATCTGTCCGCGTTGTCGGTGACAACAAGCCACAGCACCAAGACCAGCAACACTAACGACTCCATGTCCTCCATGTTTATTGTTTACTATTCGGGTCGAGAGACTACCGCTTAAAAGATCACTGATGTCACTGTTTGCGCTGCTTAACGACATCACGTGACGTCCACCCACTTTCGCTAACTCCACCCAATGTGTCCACCCACTTCCAGCCAGCACGGTTCAGCGCGGTTGTAGTCGAAATGCAACTCCAACAGCCCCGCTCAGCCCGACTCAGCACGGCACGGCTCAGCCCGACTCAGCCGCGTTTGTAGTGGAAAAGCGGCATATGTTTTGAGCATGCATCAAGTCACAAAGCCAGCAGAAGGAATCAGGTTTACTAACTTCAACCATATGCTAGTTCCACATATAACTGTGGTTCACACTTCCTAACTGCCAGGGGACATAATCTGTGGTTTAAGTTTGTCAATTATCTTCTTATTCTTTTCAGCCCCACATATTACAACCCACCAGAATAACTAGCCATTCAGCAACTCTTATTGATAATGTTTTCTTAAAGCTCTTTTCAGATGTGATATTTCAGATCACCTGCCAAAGGTACTCAAGAGGGATCTGTCAAATTTTACAGTTGATGCAATAATGAATGCACTCAAATATATTGACTTGACTGAAGTATTTTAGGGGAGGGATAATGTAAATCAAATTTTTTAGATCAAAGAGTTTATCAAGTAATTGATAAGCATGCCCCACTGAAACCTATTTCCAGGAAAGATGCCAAATTTTGTAGCAAACCTTTGATTACTTCTGCACTTAAGGTTTCAATAGGTGTAAAATAATAATAATAATAATAATAATAATAATAATAATAATAAAGTGAGAAAGTACATTAAATCCAGGTGCCAAATACGTCACACTAACTATAAAGCTTACAGAAATAAAGTAAAACAACTCTTGCTAATTGGCAAAAAGTCTTATTTCATAGATTATTTGAAAACCAATTTAAATAATAGCAAGAATTTATGGAAGGACATCAAACAATTAATTTCATTCAAATATAAAGTGTCTCCTTATCCGAATAAAATCTTGCAAAAAAGATATCTTTTTCCAATAAACATAAAATTGCCAATTAATTTAATAACTTTCACTAATACTTGAAAAACTTTGGACATGAGAATTCCTAAAGTAGCCCAACTTTTTGATGCTTATTTGGATAAGCCGAGACTATCTAGCTTTTGCTTACTTTCTACTTCTGCTCAGGTAGGACATAATCCGTCAACTTAAATCTGGCAAAGGTTGTGGACTATATAGCATCATATAGCATTCCAGTTCCCCTATTAAAAGTTTGAGGGAATACTTTCAAGGGAAGGAATTCCCTTCAAATTCTATATAATTTTCCATTCTCAATTGATGTTATTCCTGATCATTGTATATTAGCAAATGTAATACCTGTTCATAAGAATGACTCTACTTTGGTAAAATTCAATGTAGTACGTCTCTGAGGTGGGTGGAATACTGAAGCGCAGACAGGCAGGTAATAATGTTCAAAGACTGTTTGTTTATTATTTTTGGCTTTTCAACTTAATCATATGACTTTTCGTCACACACATGCTCTGGTCAGGAGACACCACCTCTCCACTCTCCCTCTCTTTATCACCACTCAGCCATCACTGAAACACACACACACACACACACTACATCAATTAACAACAGGTGAGATCACTTTGCCACTCACCTTTCCTGGCCCCACCCTCCATTCACAAACCAACACTTGACCACGCCCCTGCTGCCACATTCAAATTCAAAAGAAGTTGATAAGTCAAGGACGAGACCACAGGAATAGGCCTTGTTTTCAAAAGATTGCCAAATACAGTCAGTAAGTAACAAAAGAGCTTGAACAGTGGAATAACCAGACTGAAAGCCAAACTGCCCTTTAAATAAGACAGATGTCTCAGTAAAAATGAGGGGGAAAAAACCTCTTGTATTGCTAACAAGCATTTTTTATCCATCCTGATGCCCTAAGTCTGGCTGGAGTCTCAACACATTGCTCCTGTGGAGGATGGCCCCATATGGACAGTCGAAAGATACACTTGGAAGACGCTCTGGGCACTTACAGTTTTGCTATGGCTTAGGACTACAATTGCCATGATAACTTTAGGACTGCAGTTGTCATGAACAGTTTTACACTCAAGTCTCCATCAATGAACAGTTTATAACTTCAACAAAATAGACTTCATATCAAAACTATAAGGAATTTCCTGGTTACACAATTGTACTTTGTGACTATATAAGACACAGTTATCGAAGCAAGTTATTTATAATCACTCTATCTGTTATCACCCAGATGAGGATGGGTTCCCTTTTGAGTCTGGTTCCTCTTGAGGTTTCTTCCTCATGTCGTTTGAGGGAGCTTTTCCTTGCCATCAGGGCTTGCTCATCAGGGATAAATTAATTTATTAGGGATAAATTTGTTTAAAGCCTTTAATTTTCTGTAAAGCTGCTTTGCGACAATGTCTGTTGTTAAAAGCATTATACAAATAAACTGACATGACTTGACATTCACTTTTAAGGTTTGGTTTGGCAATCTGAGTGCACATGACCTAAACCTCCTCCATAGGACAGTGAGATCTGCGCCAGAATTTATCGACACGGATCTCCCTCAACTCCAACCTATCTACTTATCCAGATGCAGGAAAAGAGCCCAGTTTATAATCATGGACTCCTCTCTACCAGCTCATGCTCATCTCCTCAAGCATATGCTTGCAAAGCATTACTGTGCACACTTCTCAACTCAAGGTTAGCTTCTTCACTCAGGTCAAAACCATCATCAGTTGCAGATGTTAACTGATACTTTTCATAACTCAGTAGACTAAACCTTTCAATGTAAACTGCAAAAATGATACTCATTTACATCTAGCACTATTACATACAACCCCGATTCCAAAAAAGTTGGGACAAAGTACAAATTGTAAATAAAAATGGAATGCAATGATGTGGAAGTTTCAAAATTCCATATTTTATTCAGAATAGAACATAGATGACATATCAAATGTTTAAACTGAGAAAATGTATCATTTAAAGAGAAAAATTAGGTGATTTTAAATTTCATGACAACAACACATCTCAAAAAAGTTGGGACAAGGCCATGTTTACCACTGTGAGACATCCCCTTTTCTCTTTACAACAGTCTGTAAATATCTGGGGACTGAGGAGACAAGTTGCTCAAGTTTAGGGATAGGAATGTTAACCCATTCTTGTCTAATGTAGGATTCTAGTTGCTCAACTGTCTTAGGTCTTTTTTGTTGTATCTTCTGTTTTATGATGCGCCAAATCTTTTCTATGGGTGAAAGATCTGGACTGCAGGCTGCCCAGTTCAGTACCCGGACCCTTCTTCTATGCAGCCATGATGCTGTAATTGATGCAGTATGTGGTTTGGCATTGTCATGTTGGAAAATGCAAGGTCTTCCCTGAAAGAGGCGTCGTTTGGATGGGAGCATATGTTGCTCTAGAACCTGGATATACCTTTCAGCATTGATGGTGTCTTTCCAGATGTGTAAGCTGCCCATGCCACACGCACTAATGCAACCCCATACCATCAGAGATGCAGGCTTCTGAACTGAGCGTTGATAACAACTTGGGTCGTCCTTCTCCTCTTTAGTCCAAATGACACGGCGTCCCTGATTTCCATAAAGAACTTCAAATTTTGATTCGTCTGACCACAGAACAGTTTTCCACTTTGCCACAGTCCATTTTAAATGAGCCTTGGCCCAGAGAAGACGTCTGCACTTCTGGATCATGTTTAGATACGGCTTCTTCTTTGAACTATAGAGTTTTAGCTGGCAACGGCGGATGGCACTGTGAATTGTGTTCACAGATAATGTTCTCTGGAAATATTCCTGAGCCCATTTTGTGATTTCCAATACAGAAGCATGCCTGTATATGATGCAGTGCCGTCTAAGGGCCCGAAGATCTTGGGCACCCAGTATGGTTTTCCGGCCTTGACCCTTACGCACAGAGATTCTTCCAGATTTTCTGAATCTTTTGATGATATTATGCACTGTAGATGATGATATGTTCAAACTCTTTGCAATTTTACACTGTCAAACTCCTTTCTGATATTGCTCCACTATTTGTCGGCACAGAATTAGGGGGATTGGTGATCCTCTTCCCATCTTTACTTCTGAGAGCCGCTGCCACTCCAAGATGCTCTTTTTATAGCCAGTCATGTTAATGACCTATTGCCAGTTGACCTAATGAGTTGCAATTTGGTCCTCCAGCTGTTCCTTTTTTGTACCTTTAACTTTTCCAGCCTCTTATTGCCCCGTTCCAACTTTTTTGAAATGTGTTGCTGTCATGAAATTACTAATGAGTCAATATTTGGCATGAAATTTCACAATGTCTCACTTTCGACATTTGATATGTTCTCAATGTTCTATTGTGAATACAATATCAGTTTTTGAGATTTGTAAATTATTGCGTTCTGTTTTTATTTACAATTTGTTCTTTGTCCCAACTTTTTTGGAATCAGGGTTGTATTTGCACTATTGTAATGTGCAATCTCCAACTAGTGCAACAACACACATATAATTCTTTCGTAATGTTATTTATGTCTGTGAAGATTCTCAGTCATCCAGGTCATAGTAACTGTGGGTGGTAAAAGAGAGTAACTGGACTTACTTGAAGATTCTTGAAGACGTTTCACTTCTCATCTGAAAGGCTTCTTCAGTTCTGTCTGACTAGTAGGGAGTATCAGATATTTATCCTCTCATGGATGAAAAGCTCATCTAAGGTCTCGTTGAGTCATCCTGTTGGTGTGGGTCACTGGGGGCTGGATGTGAACAGCCTCGAGAGTCATTAGGGTGATCATTGGATTGCCCATTAAGGTGATCAATGGAATGCTGATTCTCTCTGTCCTCTTGTGAGTCACTGAACACGTTTACATGCACATAGAGAAAATCGAATTTCTGCCATAGCTCAACCGAAATCGAAGTTCTAAATGCCATGGAAACACCTTAGCTCAGCTGAAATCGAACCGAACTGGATTTATCGTAATCGAGCTATGCGACCTAGATTATGCGATTGTAGCCGAGCTACTTAGTGCATGTAAACCCTATCAAGCTACGTAGTCGCGCTACTTAATTCAGCACTGCCCCTTCCGGAAGTGACGAGTGACGAGACCACAAGCGGGAAACACAACAGCCTCGGTCGGCATGACAACAGTAGTAGAAACGTGCACTTCTGGAGCAATGAGGAGATAGAGTTCATGATCATTCAGCTTAAGGAGTTGAATATATATATATATATATATATATATATATATATATATATATATATATATATATATCGATGTTGCTGTCCTCGTCGTCGTTCTTCTTGTGAACACGGAACTGATAACTTTGTTTATACTCTTGAATAGCTCTTCTTCATGACGACAACCGGAAGTGTACCAACACGATGGGCCGTGTAGCGCCATCTGTGGCTCGGGTGCACAATGTACCTCACACAATAGCTCGATTTCCTTGTGTGCATGTAGGATTGGATTTCTCTGGCACCCCTGCTGGGACCCTTAGCTCGATTACCGAAAGTAGCTCGATTTGGATGTGCATGTAAACTCACCATGATGCACCATGGGCTCACCAGTGTCCCCTATTGTGGCCAATCTTTACATGGAGGAAGTGGAACATAAAGCTTTGACCACTTTTTTCAGGAGTTGCTCCCAGCCACTGGTTCAGATATGTGGATGACACCTGGGTTAAAATCAAAACCCATGAAGTGGAAGCCTTCTCTAAGCACATCAAAGCACTGGATATCAACATCAATTTCACTCAGGAGGACGTCAGTGGGAATAAACTAGCCTTCTTGGATTGTGATGTACACATTAGACAAGACAGAAGCCTTAGCATCGAGGTCTACTGGAAACCCCCACACACAGACCAGTACCTACTCTTCGACTCTCACCACCCACTGGAACACAAATTGGGGGTCATTAGGACCTTGCAACACAGGGCTCAGAACATCCCTACAATGGTAGAGGGAAAAGAGAAGGAGCAGAATCACATCAAGAAAGCACTTCAGAACTGCAGGTATCCCAACTGGTCTTTCTTCAAGAGCAGAAAAAGGAACATAATGGACAAGGAGGATAACAGGAACAAATGCAAGAACATTGTCATCCCCTACATTTCTGGTCTATCTGAGAAACTCAGGAGGATCTTCTACAAACACAACATTCCGGTACATTTCAGACCCAGTAACACCCTGAAGCAGAAACTGGTAGTACAACGTAGTGTATGCAATTCAGTGCAGTGAGGAATGCACGGACTCGTATATTGGGGAAACAAAACAACTGCTTCACAGGCATATGGCTCAACACAGGAGAGCCAGTTCCTCAGGCCAGGACTCTGCTGTCTACCTTCATCTTAACAACAAAGGACACTCATTTCAGGATTGCAACGTACACATTTTAGCCAGAGAGGATCGTTGGTATGAGCGAGGAGTTAAAGAAGCCATTTTTGTCAACCTGGAACGGCCATCACTGAACAGAGGTGGGGGTCTAAGACATCATTTATCAGCCACCTACAATGCAGTCCTTGGCACACTTCCCAGACAACTGAATGCACACCAAAACCTAGCTGTTTTCAGTGACTCACAAGAGGACAGAGAGAATCAGCATTCCATTGATCACCTTAACGGGCAATCCATTGATCACCCTAATGACTCTCGAGGCCATTCACATCCAACCCCCAGTGACCCACACTAACAGGATGACTCAACGACATCTTAGATGAGCTTTTCATCCATGAAAGGATAAATACCTGATACTCCCTACTAGTCAGACAGAACTGAAGAAGCCTTTCGGATGAGAGGTGAAACGTCTTCAAGAATCTTCAAGCAAGTCCAGTTGCTCTCTTTTACCACCCACAGTTGTTATGTATGGTGTTTCCATAGATTGTTATGTTCTTTATAACATTTTCCTTTCCAATATCCAAAGGCTCCACCCCTTCCTCACCACCTACTCTACTCAGTTCCTGGTCCAAGCACTCATCCTCTCCCACTTGGAGTACTGCAACTCTCTCCTTGCTGGTCTTCCAGCATCTGCCATCAGACCCCTGCAGCTCATCCAGAATGCAGTAGCACGCCTGGTCTACAACCTTGCACATTCCTCGTTCCTCCCACATTACCCCTCTGCTCGTTGCCATTCACTGGTGACCTGTCACAAATTGCATCAAATTTTAAATGATGGTGTTAGCTTACCAGGCAGTCAAGGGGTTAAGTCAGGTATACCTCCAGAGAGCCAGAACCAGATCCCTATGCTCTGCTTCTACTGGTCGCCTGGACCCTCCTCTTCTCCGCTCCTGTCCCACCCGCTCAAGATTGCTGTTTGTCCTGGTTCCCTGTTGGAGAAATGACCTTCCCTTTGAGGTCAGAACTGCTGACTCCCTGACCATCTTCAAGCGCAGACTGAAGACTCACCTCTTCAGGCTGCACCTCTCTCCTGCTTCCCTGCCCACTGTATAACTGCATATCAGTCTTGACCAACCCAGGCTGTGTACTGTCTATCCTGGGGTTAGCCATTTGAGTTTTATTTTTCTCTATTTAGTTGTACTTTGTCGGCTCATTTGTATGGTTGAATTGTTTTTGGCTGGTTGCCGAGTGTTGTTACTTCAACAGAATACTACACTAGGTGTTATTCTGTCACTTTTTCAGTTGGCACTAGAACTTTCTTGTTTAGAAGTTCAGCACTTCTTGTCCCTGACTTTTGCACTTGTTGTTCGTCACTCTGGATAAGAGTGTCTGCTAAATGTGTAATGTAATGTTCTATGCACTTTATGGAAGCTGTCAGAATGTGTTACCATAGCAGAATAATTTCACTGTGTTCATGTACTCTGTATCCTAAAAACATATGACAGTAAACTGGGAACATTTGATGCTGTCGAATTTAACATTATAATGGAAAAAAATTTAGATAATCAATGCAAATTTATGATTTATATTATATACTAAAAAGTCAACCACACTTCAGGGTGGAATGTTGTATAATAATTCAGGCCAGCCTTGAATAGTGCTGCTGTCATGTCATCTTAACAAAGGGTGAATGAATTAAGCA
The DNA here is from genome assembly GCF_027579695.1 of Neoarius graeffei. Classification (NCBI taxonomy): domain Eukaryota; kingdom Metazoa; phylum Chordata; class Actinopteri; order Siluriformes; family Ariidae; genus Neoarius; species Neoarius graeffei. The sequence goes on along the minus strand of NC_083582.1, from coordinate 22,923,229 downwards.
GACACAGTACAAAAATCTCAAACAGACAGAACTTGCTAGAGACCAGCAGGGAGGGAAAACATGATTACTGAGTTCTAAAATCCCAAAATGCCCTGGATCTGGCTATTCTTGCAGACGTCTAAAGCTATACTAAGAGCATGTAATAAAACCAAGACCAAGTCATGTCTGATACAAAACTGGGAAATGATTAACTAAAATATCTCTAAGCTGTATTGTTCAAATTACTAATCATATATGCTCTAGGGAATGTTGTTTTTTTTTTTTTTTTTGCTGTTTTTAGTACATCATCCAAGCACAGGTATGAGATGACTGTAGATCAGGTAAGTACAGTTCTTACTAATACACAAATAAAATTCTGTGCAGTTGCTCAAGTTTACCATGGTTGATTTTTAATTTAAATCCATGCTTCAGTCAGTCACGCACTCAAACATTTGTCTAGCTAAAATTTCTGATTGTATGTACACTGAAAAAAAGTAAAGGCAACCATCAGTACTGAAGGATACTGTAATACATTTGTAATGTAGTGAAAATCAGTCAAGGTTGATCAATCAAGGTTTGAAAGAGAATTTTATTGGAAATTAGACAAAGGCAAGTGTGTGTGAGAAATGAACGCTGATGATAGTGTCTGGTGGGTCTCATGTCCTCAATCCAGGACATTTCTGTTCTCTCATAAACTCATTAATCCAACTTAATCCGCCCTTGTCTCTGTCATGACCCAGCATCATTCACCAGCACAGCCACTGAGCTCAATGAGAGGCATGCACTTCTATGAGGGGCCGCATAAGACTTTATCTATTCTGACCCTCTCACATGCATACATTCTCCTCTCACATGCATATATTCTCACTCTCACATGCATACATTGTCCTCTCACATACATACATTCTCCTCTCACATACATATATTCTCCTCTCACATACGTATATTCTCCTCTCACATACGTACATTCTCCTCTCATATACATATATTCTCCTTTCACATGCATACATTCTCCTCTCACATACATATATTCTCCTCTCACATACATATATTCTCCTTTCACATGCATACATTCTCCTCTCACATACATATATTTTCCTCTCACATACATACATACATTCTCCTCTCACATATGTACATTCTCCTCTCACATACATATATTCTCCTTTCACATGCATACATTCTCCTCCCACATACACACATTCTCCTCTCACATACATATATTCTCCTCTTACATACGTATATTCTCCTCTCATCTACATCTATTGTCCTCTACGTAGATTCTGCATACATTCTCCTCAACTGGACTGACTGATGCCAAAGTCTAAAGCCAAGCCTTGCACATTTACAGTGGTGCCTCACCCCATGTTCCTTTGTATTGTTTATCACTAGGCATTTGCATTTCTGTTTATTTTGAAGACAGTCCACCTGTCTGCACTGGAGACTGAGCAGCTTTTAATCTCAGTCTAAAGTCAGCTGTATTGCTCTATCCCTATTTCTCCTCCCTCCTTTTCCCTTTCCTTCATTTCTTTCAGGCAAAGCGCCTCTTTATCTCTCTCTGTATTGTAGTGTTGCACAGCTATTCTGAAGAGGGAAGTCCATGTCAATAAGTTTCACATTGTGCACTAATGTACAGTATGATAAGCATGCTAATTATCAGTTAAGCTAGGCTATTTTAATACCAGCCTCACTGTGTGTTTTGCCTAATCAAATGAGAACATCATAAAGCAGCATAGCTATAGCCTTCAGATAAGTTGTTGGAATAGTTTCTAAGGTGGCATTGTAGGCCAATTTAGGCCAGGTTAATAAACAGAGGACTGGCATGACTTTTTGTAATACAACGATGCGGCACCTCTTTCTAGACAACAACAATAATAGAGGGTGACTGACTCCAGGTTGGAGTCTGGCCTGGGACATTTCCCGACCCTACACTATCTCTCTCTCCCTGTTATCTCCCTCTAGGCTACCCTATCTCACTGTCCCTTTTCTGTCCTCCTGTCATGATCTCTGGTGAAAATCTTTAGATTTTTTTCAATAATAGTAATTTAATCAAAATATAGCCTATTTACATTTTATTTTTATTTATAGTTATTAGGCCTATCAAGTACAAAAATTCAAGCCAAACCAACAATAGGGTTCCCTAAAATTATATAGGCCTATATATCTATATATAGATATATCTATATAGGCCTATATACCTATATATCAAGGGTTTGGAGCCAGAGGGAAGTAAGTGGCATTTTTGGTGAAAATTAGTTCTATATATCAAATGAAAGGTCTTGATGAGCTCTATCTAACTGTACTGAAAAGACACATCAGAAATCAACCTATATTGAATAAAACAACAAAACAACAAAGACCTTACTCAGAAGTGGGCATCGGTGTTGGAGCCAAAAGGGCGTATGTCCCATTTACACCTATGGCTTAGATAGGCTTAGAAGGCCTAGCTTAAGTGAAGTCATAACAACAAAATAACTGAACAAGATAACTGAAATTGAACTGCTTGAAAGTACAGTAGATGTTAAACTGTTCAAGTGTTTGAAATGAAAGACATAAATGTGAAGTCATAAATGAGAATGGAGCAAAGGGATGCGAAAAGGGGGATGAGAATTGAATTGTGTACTTGTATAGGAAGGAAATGGCCAGGCTACATTGCAATTAAACTAAATAGAGAAGTGGAGAGACCAACACATCAGAATGTGTTTGTTGTATACAGTATTTGAAATAAAATGAAGAAAAAAAATTACTTGTTAATCACATTGTTTTTAACCAAGGATGAGCAGATACGCCTATTTTCCTTTCAAAACATTAGAAATGTTTGGTGCCCAAAAGGCGTATCCTATCTTTTTTGCCATATTTTTAAGATTTTACAAGATTTTTGAATATGTTCAATATGTTAATATCATATTTTTATTTAATGACTACCTCATTTAAGTATGTTTATGGCTACAATGTTGTGGTTAAAGGTAAATAAATTTTGTTGATTAAAGGGTGGTCAAAATTTTGTTTTGGCTCTCCTGTAAAGTTGGTCAAATGTGACTTACGCCCCTCTGGCTCCAAACCCTCGATATAATTATGTAATTTTATATGTACGTATGTGACAGGAGAATATGCCTATGTGAGAGGAGAATGTATGTATGTGAGAGGAGAATGTATGTATGTGAGAGGAGAATGTATGTATGTGAGAGGAGAATATATGCATGTGAGAGGACAATGTATGCATGTGAGAGGACAATGTATGCATGTGAGAGTGAGAATGTGAGAGAGCGAGTATATATGTATTTTGGTAAACTGGGATGTATGGATGCTGTCAGTCCCCACTCACTTGCTCACTCGAGTTTGTTGACGGTGTAGTGGCTGGCTGCTTTATGTCCCAGGGCTCCCTCATGCCTGTGTTACCTTCTGGCTCTCTCCTTTTAGTTATGCTGTCATAGTTAGTTGCCGGAGTCCCTGCTTGTACTCGATGCAATATGTATACTGCTCCTACTTATTCAGGTGACATTGGGCATACCTAACAACCTGTGTTTTCTTTCCCTCCCCCCCACCCCAAATCTGTCCCTCTGAGTTACATGGAGTCAACAGGAAATCTTTTGATGGAGAGGGTGGAGACCTCGACTGGCTATGGTAGCCTGCAGGGAATCGGCCGTCAGACTTTCTGTCGCATGTCCCAGACCTGGTGAAATGAAACTGAATTGTCTTGGCCAGCCCTAAGGGTCCCATCTGCATCTCATCATTGCTGAGGAGTGTGCTCCCATCACCCAATCAAGCATCCAGCCAGAGCAGGTCATGATATATTTTTTACCATGCCATTGTTGTGTTATGCCTGATGTAAAGACTCTCGTCTCTGCGAGCCTACCACACAAATTTAATACTTGTCATTTTTAGGGCATACCTAACATGTGTTTTCTTTCTCTCTCTTCATTTTTAGGGCATACCTAACAACATGTGTTTTCTTTCTCTCTCTCTTCTCCCCCCCAATCTGTCCCTCTGAGTTACATGTTGGTCCTGGGATTGAGGTGCTGGTCTCTTCTGCCCCTCGGACCTGCTTGGTCCATCCTGGTGCCCTGTGTCTGGTCAGGGTTTTATCGCACCGCTCCTGTGAAGGATGGCCCCATGAGGACAGTTGAGGGTTATACTTGGAGGATGCTCTGGACTCTTACAGTAATGCTTTCATGGCTGAGGACTACAGTTGTCTTGCTAACTTTAGGACTGCAGTTATCATGAACAGTTTTGCACTCAAGTTTCCATCAATGAAGAGTTATAACATCAACGAAACTGTCCTCATATTAAAACTGTTAATATTATAGTCAGGCTGTCTGTTGTTGCCCAAATGAGGATGGGTTCCCTTTTGAGTCTGGTTCCTCTCAAGGTTTCTTCCTCATGTCGTCTGAGGGAGTTTTTCCTTGCCACCGTCGCCACAGGCTTGCTCATTGGGGATAGATTAGGGATAAAATTAGCTCATGTTTTAAGTTGTTCAAATTCTGTAAAGCTGCTTTGCGACAATGTTTATTGTTAAAAGTGCTATACAAATAAACTTGACATATGTATGTAAAAGGGCCAGTATGGATAATGTCTTGTATGGCCCCTCATACACTTCTGTGCAGCAACACTTTCCTTTTCCACTGCAGTTACTCGCTCTTCCTCTGAGACATGCTTTGATTCCCAGAAACCTGAATCTGTGGCAAATATGAATCAAAGAGTCAAGGAATGACCCTGACTAGGATGAGAAGGTTACTGAAGAAAAAGGCCGCACCTTGCATATAATGTCCTTTTATTGCACAAACGCGTTTCGGCGTGTGCCTTCCTCAGTGTGCAACAATGTAACCACAAAAACACTTTTAAATACCCACACCCATTACCACACCCCATTACAACAAACCAATGACCAGTGGCGGTTCTAGACCAAAATTACTAGGGGGGCCGAGGTGGGGCCAGTGTTTTTTCAGGGGGGCACATATGGGCAAAACATGGCAATATTTAAGCGCTCAAAATGTTTTGTTTAGTTTATTTAAAACCAAAACAAAATACATTGAGCATAAATACAATGAGATAAACATTCTGTCTCAATAGCCTAAACATAAAATAAATTGTGCTCAGTAAATCTTAAAACCATGTTTCTCTTTTTTGTAAAATAAGATTTCTATTTTTGCATACAATGAACCTTTTCTTCAGACGTGGCTGCACTGGAGTGCTGTCCAAGCACTTGCTGATATCTGGAGAAAGATGAATACAGTAAATATGAGAGTGCGACTGAGAACAACATTTATTTATCATTATTTATTATATCTATTATTTGTATTTTATATTTATTAATTGGCAGCACGGTGGTGTAGTGGTTAGCGCTGTCGCCTCACAGCAAGAAGGTCCTGGGTTCAAGCCCCGGGGCCGGCGAGGGCCTTTCTGTGTGGAGTTTGCATGTTCTCCCCGTGTCCGCGTGGGTTTCCTCCGGGTGCTCCCACAGTCCAAAGACATGCAGGTTAGGTTAACTGGTGACTCTAAATTGACCGTAGGTGTGAGTGTGAATGGTTGTCTGTGTCTATGTGTCAGCCCTGTGATGACCTGGCGACTTGTCCAGGGTGAACCCCGCCTTTCGCCCGTAGTCAGCTGGGATAGGCTCCAGCTTGCCTGCGACCCTGTAGAAGGATAAAGCGGCTAGAGATGATGAGATTTATTAATTATTATTCAGACTTCACACTTTCAGGGTAGGCTATATGAATTGTAGGTCGACACTGCTCACACACATACATTTGTTCAACATCACAAACCTGATGGTGCTGTACTTGATATGCATGGTGAATCTGGTTGTCCCAATGACTTGTTGGGTTGTCCCTCATTCTGTCCCTCAATCTGATCCTGAATGTCTTCATCCTCACTCTCAGATTGCCTTTCAGATGCCTCACTTTCCACCTCTCCAACCACCACCTCTGGCTCTCTTTCCACCTCTGGCTCTCTCTCCTCTTTCATAATCTTCATCTTCCTTACTCTCTCTATGTTGCTTTTTGCCAACAGGGACAAAAAAGGACATAATGTCCTTCTTGCTCCTTTCCATGATGATAGCCTACAGTAGGTCTATACTAAAAAGTAAACGGAGAGGAATGTAGCCTCTACATATCACAAGGCCATTCAAGTTTTACAAGAAGGTTAAACACTGTCGGTTATTTTACCCATTTCCCCAAAATATTAAGTTAGGCTACTTATTGCTGTGCAACGCACTTTTAAGAAAGTGCAATAAAACGGATTTATTATTGTAGTGAACAACAACAGTAAAACACGGATATGTGCAAACACTGATGTTACGAAATTGAATAATTTTCCTTACCTTCGCCTCTTTGCAGTAGCCTAGTTCTTGCAGGGCTGCAATCTCTCACGTCCGAAGTTTACACACTGTAAAAAAAATATTTGTTGTTTTAACTTAAAAAAGTTAGTGCAAGGGTTGCCTTAAGGGCTGCCTTAAAATTTTGAGTTCACTGAAAATTAATATAGTAAGTTCACAACAATTTAACTTACTATGTGAATTCCAGTGAACTCAAAATTTTAAGGCAGCCCTTGCACTAACTTTTTTAAGTTAAAACAACAAATATTTTTTTTACAGTGCAATTCGCGCTGCTACGGGTCTTTCTGCTGCAGGTAACAGTGTGCGTGTAGCGCTTTAAGGAGTCCGTGTAGAACACTCCGTCATGTCAGTTCCGATCTTCGAGCCAGCGCACGTCAAAATTAATAAATCTTGTTACCTGTTCAGCACAGGGGCCACAACAGGGGCCAGGAGCAATTCTACAGGGGCACTGGCCCCCCCTGGCCCCCGTTTAAAACCGCCTATGCCAATGACAATGAAGTATTTAGACCATGTGTCAAAATAATCCTTCAATTGGAAAAATACATTCACAAAACATTACAAACATTATGTGCATATTTACAATTATGCAATGCAGTATAGCCATCAGTACATTATTACCTTCATAAAAAACAAGTCAGGGATAGCTCTTCATTCATCCCATTCGGTATACACGTATTCAAATTAAAAATGTACCACGCCTCTCGCTGTAAGAGATGGTTCTCTCTATTTCCCCCTCGTGGAGACCTATAAACCATCTCTAGTCCCATAAATTTCAACATACTAGCGTCATGGCCAGCAGACTGGAAATGCCTTGCCACAGATGATTTTTCATCGTTTTTTCTTATTGAGCATTTATGTTCAAAAATTCTCGTTTTTAACTGTCTCTTCGTTTTACCCACATAAAGTATTCCACAAGGACAAGTCAAAAGATAAACGACAAAGGTAGACAAACAAGTAATTCTTCCCTTGACTTTATACGTTTTTCCTGTTTTAGAGTGCGTGAATTCTTTTTCTGTAAGCATAAAGTTACATGCTGCACAGTTAAAACATTTAAAATTACCTTGTGAAACACGTGGAGGAAAAGATAAAAACGGTTGAGTGAATGCAGGGAAGTGCGACCGCACTAATTTATCACGCAGACTTGGCGCTCTTTTGTAACAACTGCGTGGTAGATCCTGAAAAGAATTACCAATATTTGGGTCACTCTGCAGAATATGCCAATGCCGTTGTACAATAGTTTTCAAATCATTTGAGATATGAACATACGTAGATACTAGAGTGACAGGAGGAATAATGTTAGAACGGTTATGTCTAGCATTATTAGTAAGTAGATCTGAGCGCTGAATATTGCGCACACGCTCTAAGCAATTGTCCAACAAGTGGCCCGCATATTCCCTGTCGCGGAATCTTTCGCACAATTCCCCTGCTTGTTGCTCAAATACTGCCTCGTTGTTACAAATCCTGCGCACTCTCAACAATTGACTATAAGGTAAACTACGTTTAAGAGAAGGTGGATGGTAACTCTGATAATGTAAAAAGGTGTTGCGATCAGTATCTTTACGGTATATTTCAGTATGCAAGACATTGTCAACCTTTTTCACCAAAACATCCAAGAATGGCATGACATTTTGATCATAACTCAACGTAAACTTGATCGAGGAAAGTCGAGTATTCACATAGTCATTAAACGCCAAAAGTTCCTCTTTTGAACCTGTCCACAAAAAGAACAAATCATCTATAAATCTATAAAACACCTTCAGATGTTGTTTGAATGGATTATCATTATAGATGAAATCATGCTCAAATTTTCCCATGAATAGATTTGCATAATTGGGTGCCATGGGAGAGCCCATTGCAGTGCCCTGAATTTGCAGAAAAAAACTATTTTGGAACATAAAATAATTCTTTTTAAGGACCTCGTTGGCTAAGGACAATAAAAAGTCTGCATAAGGCACCCGATTGATCTGTAAATAATACTCCAGAGCAGTCAACCCTGCATCATGTGGAATATTTGTGTATAAGCTCGTCACATCCATAGAACATAACAAATCAGTTGCATTCACTTCTCCTATACATGACAATTTCACAAGAAAGTCAGTTGTATCTTTAAGGAAGGATGGTAAGTTATGTACTAGGTCTTTTATGTGGTAATCCACAAATTTAGATAAAGGCTCAGTAAGAGATTGATTTCCAGAAACTATAGGACGGCCAGGTGGATCATTTAACCTTTTATGGATTTTTGGTAGAGTGTAAAAAACTGGCCTAACGGGGTTAGCCTGTAACAAATACTTATATGTTTTCTCGTCAATAATTGAATCAGACAATGCCCTCTTAAGAACCTTTTTTATATCTTCATTGAACCTTACTGTAGGGTCACTGTGTAGACGCATATAAAAGTTAACATCCCCAAGCTGTCTCTGGATTTCTTTAACATAAGTACTTTTATCCTGTATAACAATGGAGCCCCCCTTGTCTGCGGGCTTAATCACTATGTCCTCATCAGTCATTAATGTGTGTAATGCATCTTTCTCTGAGTTCGTAAGATTGCTTGGATCTGGGTATGTAAGGCTGTAATCGGGTGGAATCCGCGTCTCCTTCAGTTTATCTAGAGCAGATGTAAAACCTGCGACTGTTAAACCACAGCTGTGCGCTTCTGCTTCTAAAATAACCTGTCCTTCGTAATCGTGTTAACTGAGAATTGTCATTGACAGACAGGCTTCAGATTCTTCCGTCATCACTCAAAAAAAAACAAAAAACGTCGTTTTTACGGATTAGGCCTATAAGTAGTAGGCAGTTTAACGAAATATTGCAATTGCAAGCTTAAAAGGATTTCGGACGCCTGATTGGTTAAAATGCAGGAAATTGCATCTAAGAAATACAAAATTTTCTGGGGGAGGACCCCCAGACCCCCCTTCAAAAAAATGTCCCAGTTCACGTCACAGCACCCCCTGCCGACAATGTCTTCCCACGCCGCTGTCTCTAGGAGTATAATATAGTGATTGGACAAGCAGCATTCTGATAAGAGGGCTGATATTTAGTATAACATTACTGGTACATTTCATGGTTTGTATCACTCTTTGTGTTTGCTACATAGCAGTGGTGGCAGCGGGGGGGACTGCCCCCCCTTAAATTATGTTGGGGGGGACGCCCCTCCAAGTTACGATGGGAGTCCTTTGACTATTTACAAGGAAGAAAAGGAGAGAATAGTGTGAATAAACAGCCCACTGTGCGCCTTTGTTTTCCCTTATTAAATCCCGCTGCGTCCCTTCATCCCGGCTCCCCGGCGACATCCCTTTGTACTGTAGGTTGGTAGCACCCATTCGCACCAAAACCGATGCAAATTACCCTGATGTCACTGATTGCCTCCATTTTCCGGGATTTTCCTTATTTGGCTTACGCAGAACTGCAAAACCCATCACTTTTAGTAGACAAGCTGATTTATGAATATTCTGTGGACTGATTAACCCATTGCTATGGCAACTGTCTAGACATGTCTGGTCTCCTTGGGTACTCACGCCAAAGTGGGGACTCTGTGACAGCAAGGCTATGACAGTGTCGCTGCATTTGTATCTGACTGATAACTCGTGTCCTGTCCAGATGGCTAGATAGCGTTCATGAGGCGTACAAGCAATTTTGGGTTCCCAAAAACTTGATGCTGCTCTAGATCTACATGAATTCACTCGCTGCCTTGACCACTCACTGAAAATCAGTAAGAAGAGGAGTTTCAGACAAATATCCATCGCGAACTTTTTGGGCTCGACAAAGGCACCAAAGTTGCTTGATGATAACGAGGCAAGTTTTCAGTATAAATTTTTTTTTAACATCCCAAATCAAATTTTGCAAACCAAGAAATGAATGACTGTTTAATCACACTGAAGACTAAAGGAAAGACAGTTATTCGTTCTCTTGCTTTATACCACGTAGCTGAGCAGGTATTTAAATCTATTAGCTCTTTAATTCAACCAGGACATTGAGTACAAATTTTCTCGCGTTTTGTTTGTGTGTGTGTGTGGGGGGGGGATCCATGAGAAAACTAAGGGAATGTAGTTTTTCCAATTTACCGATGCAGCCCCATATGTCATTCATACATGCTTCAATACACCAATATATCACAGTTTTGATTTGATAAATATGCAAACAGAAAAAAAATTAATTCGCACCTGATCTGAGGTCATGATCTGTCATTACCAGTCAGTTGGATTTCCCGGGAGCTGACAGTGGTCCTTGAAGGATCGGGAATATAACTTTCACGGGCTTATTCCTTGGTCAAAACAGGATTGCCAAGAGATGTGATTGATTTTTCGTATTATTACATGTTTATTCAAATTTTCCAAGGCTATTTGACCTAAACCATTGAAATATTTGACTAGCACTGTGTGAAGTTTCGTCATGATATGTGTTGACAGCAACCAATGGTAAGAGGGTGTTATCCTTTCCATGATACCAAGTAGCCGTAGTTACGTTATAGTATCATTGGTTCTGTTTCATATAGAAAAGAAATACATGTACAAAATGTACTCTAATAGAGATATTAAACTTAGCTTTACTCCACCAAAATGTGCCTCTCAAAATGCAGGCAAAAGTGTTTTAGAGAGTTAAAAATTCCAAAAATTCCTGGGGGGGGGGGGGATGCCCCCATACCCCCCTAGATTTGGTTAGATTTGACCAACAAAGATCACTCCAAGAGCAAAGCGTATAATAGTTAGTGAGGTCACAAAGGACCCCAGGGTAACTTCTAAGCAACTGAAGGCCTCTCTCACATTGGCTAATGTTAATGTTCATGAGTCCACCATCAGGAGAACACTGAACAACAATGGTGTGCATGGCAGGGTTGCAAGGAGAAAGCCACTGCTCTCCAAAAAGAACATTGCTGCTCATCTGTGGTTTGCTAAAGATCACGTGGAAAAGCCAAAAGGCTATTGGAAAAATGTTTTGTGGATGGATGAGACCAAAATAGAACTTTTTGGTTTAAATGAGAAGCGTTATGTTTGGAGAAAGGAAAACACTGCATTCCAGCATAAGAACCTTATCCCATCTGTGAAACATGGTGGTGGTAGTATCATGGTTTGGGCCTGTTTTGCTGCATCTGGGCCAGGATGGCTTGCCATCATTGATGGAACAATGAATTCTGAATTATTCCAGTGAATTCTAAAGGAAAATGTCAGGACATCTGTCCATGAACTGAATCTCAAGAGAAGGTGGGTCATGGAGCAAGACAATGACCCTAAGCACACAAGTCGTTCTACCAAAGAATGGTTAAAGAAGAATAAAGTTAACGTTTTGGAATGGCCAAGTCAAAGTCCTGACCTTAATCCAGTCGAAATGTTGTGGAAGGACCTGAAGTGAGCAGTTCATGTGAGGAAACCCACCAACATCCCAGAGTTGAAGCTGTTCTGTATGGAGGAATGGGCTAAAATTCCTCCAAGCCGGTGTGCAGGACTGATCAACAGTTACCGGAAACGTTGCAGTTATTGCTGCACGGGGGGGGGGTGTCACACCAGATACTGAAAGCAAAGGTTCACATACTTTTGCCACTCACAGATATGTACTTTAATATTGGATCATTTTCCTCAATAAATAAATGACCAAGTATAATATTTTTGTCTCATTTGTTTAACTGGGTTCCTTTATCTACTTTTAAGACTTGTGTGAAAATCTGATGATGTTTTAGGTCATATTTATGCAGAAATGTAGAAAATTCTAAAGGGTTCACAAACTTTCAAGCACCACTGTACAACCTCAATTCCAAGAGAGTTGGGACACTGTGTAAAACATAAATAAAAACAGAATGTGAAGATTTGCAAATCATAGAAACCTTATATTTCATTGAAAATAGTACAGTGACAACATATCAGTTGAAACTGAGAAATTTTATTGTTGTTTTTTGTTTAATAGAGTGGCGACTACAATTATCAACACCTTAATGATCTTTTGGCCAGTGTAAAAGTAGAAAAGACTTTCAATACGTAAATTGTGCATGAATAATTACTCAAACTTCCACTTGGGAAAAAAAAATTGTTGATTCCCTATTACTTAGCATATCAGATCATGTGACACCATTCCACAATTATCAACATCCAGAAGATTGTTTATTTCAAAAAATAATAATAATCAGTATGTGCTATTAAGTTAAAACATAGCTTTTATTTAAAATTTGTTTTACATATTTAGTACAAAATATATTTTATATAAATATCAATGTCTGAGCTCACGTAAATGAGGAAGCAATTCTCATGTTGGTAAACAAATGAACTGATAATGTTTAACTTGTGTTAGAAAATCTTTTTTTCCATCTCATCTCATTATCTCTAGCCGCTTTATCCTGTTCTACAGGGTCGCAGGCAAGCTGGAGCCTATCCCAGCTGACTACGGGTGGAAGGCGGGGTACACCCTGGACAAATCGCCAGGTCATCACAGGGCTGACACATAGGCCAAGTTTACATTAGACCGTATCTGTCTTGTTTTCTTCGCGGATGCACTGTCTGTTTACATTAAACCGCCTGGAAACGCCGGGAAACGGGAATCCGCCAGGGTCCACGTATTCAATCTAGATCGTGTCAGCTCCGGTGCTGTGTAAACATTGAGATACGCGGATACGCTGTGCTGAGCTCTAGCTGGCGTCGTCATTGGACAACGTCACTGTGACATCCACCTTCCTGATTCACTGGCGTTGGTCATGTGACGCGACTGCTGAAAAACGGCGCGGACTTCCGCCTTGTATCACCTTTCATTAAAGAGTATAAAAGTATGAAAATACTGCAAATACTGATGCAAATACTGCCCATTGTGTAGTTATGATTGTCTTTAGGCTTGCCATCCTTCCACTTGCAAGTGGTAAGTGATATGCGCTGGGATCACACACACAGCGGCTCAGTCCCGAATCACAGCTTGTGCACTTCACTCGCGTGCTCTGTGAGCTGCGCAAGGCCGGAGTGCGCACCCTCCAGAGGGCACTCGCTGTTCAGGGCGGAGTGATTTGGAGCGCAGGATGCCTGCGGAGCCGAGCGTATCCGTGTATTGGTGTTGCTGTGTGCACGCAAATCGTGTATTGGTGTTGCTGTGTGCACACTAATCGTTTTAAAAACGTTAATCTGATGATCCGCTGATACGGTCTAATGTAAACATGGGCATAGACACAGACAACCATTCACACTCACATTCACACCTACGGTCAATTTAGAGTCACCAGTTAACCTAACCTGCATGTCTTTGGACTGTGGGGGAAACCAGAGCACCCGGAGGAAACCCATGTGGACACGGGGAGAACATGCAAACTCCACACAGAAAGGCCCTCGTTGGCCATGGGGCTCGAACCCGGACCTTCTTGCTGTGAGGCGACAGCACTAACCACTACACCACCGTGCCGCCCCAATTTCTAAGTATTTTCGTAAATCACATTTTGTTTATCATTCATTGTTGTCTGTATTAATTTCTATTTTTGTAGTTTACAGAATAAATGTAAACAGACATTTGACATTGTAACCAGGTCAAAGGTCGATTTTTTAAATTGAGATTTTAAATTTACATTTAAAAATAAAAAATGTCTACTGATATTGTAATATGTGGTAGACATGTTCAACAAACTACAAAAAAATTCTGAATGGAATAGAAAAATCTGAATATTTTAAGCATGTAATTTTTTATGTGCTAGGAAATATAATTCTGGTCTAAGTCTGTTTATTGCAATAGGATTCCAAATACTCTATAAAAATTCCATTCTGTTATGAATCAGAAAAAAAATTATAAATCACAGTGCTTAATTTTTTTTAAAGTACTTCATCTACTTCAACAATGTTACACAAAGATTGATACATAACAGTTGTAAATGTCACTTAATTCCACAGGGTGTCATTAATGGTGGACACCAGTGAAAATGATCCCTACTATTGACACCTCATGTGACTTCTCAAACACGCATTTAGATACAAAATGGCGACTGTCAAATAAAAGAGTAAGAAACAAAGTAGGTTTCAACAAGGATATCATGAAATACCGGTGAATTTGTTAAGTCCATGATCTTTCCACTATGCTTACCTGCGATGATAACGTCCGGGTTTTTCTCAAATTGCTGATCATGCTAAAAATAATTCCATCTCAGGTAATGAGCTGTGTCATCAGATAACAAGGTCAAAGGACGGGGGGGGGGGGGGGGGGGGGGGTCTTCCGGTTGATTAATTAACCAATAATAACTATTGTAACTGAAACTCACCTTTGTAAAATTGTTTTTATTGGTAAATCTGAAAAGGTGTTGATAATTATGGACTGTCGATAATTGTAGCCGCCACTCTATATGCATATTTTGAATTTGATGTCGGCAACAAGCCCTGCGATAACCTGGCGACTTGTCCAGGGTGTACCCCGCCTTTCGCCCATAGTCAGCTGGGATAGGCTCCAGCTTGCCTGCGAACCTGTAGAACAGGATAAAGCGGCTAGAGATAATGAGATGAGATGAGATGAGATGAGATGAGATGAGATGAGATGTCAGCAACAAATTTCAAAAAAGTTGGGACAGGGGCAACAAAATACTGACATTTGTGTAATACTAAAAAAAACTAATTAGGTTAATTGGCAACAGGTCAATAACATGATTAGGTATTAAAAAATAGCATCCCAGAGAGGCTGAGTCTCTCAGAAGTAAAGATGGGGAGGGGTTTACTGCTCTGTGAAAGACTGCATGGGCAAACAGTACAACAATTTAAGACTAATGTTCCTCAATGTAAAATTGCAAAGAATTTCATCATCTATGGTACAGATCATCTATGGTACAGATCATTAAAAGATTGAGAGAATCTGGAGAAATCTCTGTATGCAAGAGACAAGGCTGAAAACTGACATTGGATGCCTGTGCTCTTCAGGCCTTTAGGTGACACTGCATTAAAAGCAGACATGTGTCTTTCGTGGAAATCACTGGATGGGCTTAGAAACACTTCAGAAAACCATTGTCTGTGAAATGTACGCCAGGACCCAGCTGTTTTCGGTGACTCACAGGAGGACAGAGGGAGTCAGATTGCCATTGATCACCCTAACGGGCAATCCTTTGATCACCCTAATGACTCGCCATTCACACCCAGCCTCCAGTGACCCACACCAACATGATGCCTCAATGACACCTTAGATGAGCTGGTCATCAGAATTCTGATTCTGATCCAGGAGAAGATAAATATCTGATACTCCCTATTAGACAGAACTGAGGAAGCCTTTTGGACGAGAGGTGAAACGTTTTCAAGAATTTTCAAGCAAGTCCAGTTGCCCATTTCTACCACCCACAGTTTACTATGACCTGGATGATTGAGAATTTTCACAGACATTGTCTGTGAAAACAGTTTGTTACTGCATCCACAAATGCAAGTTAAAACCATATATAAAGAATATCCAGAAACGCTGCCACCTTCTTTGGGCCCAAGCTCTTTTACAATGGACTGAGGCGAAGTGGAAAATTGTCCCAAGGTCTGACAAGTCAAAAGTAGAAATTCTTTTTAGAAATCATGGACACCACATCCCCCAGGCTAAAGAGGAGAGGGACCATCCGGCTTGTTATCAGTGCACAGTTCAAAAGCCAGCATCTGTGATGGTATGAGGGTGCATTAGTGCACATGACATGGGTAGCTTGTACATCTGGGAAGGCATCATTAAAGCTAGACTGACTTTCAAACTTTTCAAATTTAGGTCATAAAAAGAATTTTCCCTGACACCCAATTTTTTTTTTAGTGGACCGAAAGCTACTGAATTCAAATCACAGACTTCCAATTTTATTAGTTTTTTTTTTAATAGAACAATTAATTTAGGGCCACGTGGCCCTAAGTTCTCTGCTATTTTTTCTTGCTTCACCCTGAACCAAATCAAGATACTACGTCATGCATCACGTGGTGGGCTTTCCCCACCACAATGTGCAAGGCATTGTGGAATACAAATTTGAAACAGGAGAGAAAAAATTGGAGGATGTGAGTGTGTGAATGAAACATGAAAGACTGACTACAGTAACAGAAAACAAAAACATTATGTTGCGAAGGTAAGAAAAGGCAGGACCAAACTAATAAATATTGGCGGTCAACGAGCACCTCCATGTGATCAGCTGTTCATTTGGTGACAGAATGATGTAACTGTCAGTGCATGGTCAAGGTAATCCTGTAGATGGCAGTAATGTAACACTGGCGGCCGCATAACGGAAAACCCAACAGAAGGAAAAGAAGAAGCAGGTAAACCTGCGCATAATGCACTTCCTCTGTCTGCTTGACTACACAAAGCAAGCGATTTCATACAAATTATTTGCTAGGGAATCCCCTCAAATTAAATAACTTCCCAGCCACAGAATGGTCTGGTTTTTTTTTTTTAAATATTATAGAAATAAACATATCACAATGACCAAATTTCAGAGGGAACTAAATTTCACCGATTTTATGAACTCAAAAGACCATCTACTTTTAATGCCGGATGATATGCACATGTTTCAGAGCAATATGCTACCATCCAGACAAAATCTTTTTCAGGGAAGGCCTTCCTTCATTCAGCAAGACAATGCCAAACCGCTTTCTGCACATATTGAGACTGCATGGCTCTGTTATAAAAGAGTCCAGGTGCTAAACTGGCCTGCCTGCAGCCCAGATCTATTTCTCATTTAAAACATTTAGCACATTATGTAGTGCAAAATATGACAAAGGAGACTCCGAATTGTTGAGCAACTGAAATTGTATATCAGGCAAGAATGGGACAACATTTCTCTTTCAAAACTACAGCAACTGGTCTCCTCAGTTCCCAAACGTTTACAGATTGTTGTTAAAAGTAGAGGTGATGCAATACAGCAGTAAACATGCCCCTGTCCCAACTTTTTTGAAACGTGTTGCTGACACAAATTCAAAATGAGCAGATATTTTTCAAAAAAACAATAACATTTCTCAGTTTCAACTTTTGATATAAACTGTGGGTGGTAAAAGAGAGCAACTGCACTTGCTTGAAGACTCTTGAAAACGTTTCACCTCTCATCTGAAAGGCTTCTTCAGTTCTGTCTGACTAATAGGGAGTATCAGGTATTTATCCTCTCATAGATGAAAAGCAATCCTAAGGTGTTGTTGAGTCATCCTGTTGGTGTGGGTCACTGGGGGCTGGGTGTGAACAGCCTAGAGAGTCGTTGGGGTGATCAATGGATTGTTGGTTCTCTCTGTCCTCCTGTGAGTCACTGAAAACAGCTGGGTTTTGGTGTGAATTCAGTTGTCTGGGAAGTGTGCTAAGGACTGCATTGTAGGTGGCTGATAAATGATGTCTTAGACCACCATCTCTGTTCAGTGATGGCCATTCCAGGTTGACAAAAATGGCTTCTTTAAGTCCTCGATCATACCAATGATCCTCTCTAGCAATATTGCAATCCTGAAATGAGTGTCCTTTGTTGCTAAGATGAAGATAGACAGCAGAGTCCTAGCCTGAGGAACTGGCTCTCCTGTGTTGAGCCATGTGCCTGCGAAGCGGTTGTTTTGTATCTCCAATATACGAGTCCGTGCATTCCTCACTGCACTGAATTGCATACACTACGTTGTCCTGTTTGTGTTTGGCTATTCTGTCCTTAGGGTGGACCAGTTTCTGCTTCAGGGTGTTACTGGGTCTGAAATGTACCGGAATGTTGTGTTTATAGAAGATCCTCCTGAGTTTCTCAGATAGACCAGAAATGTAGGGAATGACAATGTTTTTGCATTTGTTCCTGTTATCCTCCTTGTCCATTATGTTCCTTTTCTGCTCTTGAAAACACAGCATGGCTCAACACAGGAGAGCCAGTTCCTCAAGCCAGGACTCTGCTGTCTATCTTCATCTTAACAACAAAGGACACTCATTTCAAGATTGCAACGTACACATTTTAGCCAGAGAGGATCGTTGGTATGAGCAAGGAGTTAAAGAAGCCATTTTTGTCAACCTGGAATTGAACAGAGGTGGTGATCTAAGACATCATTTATCAGCCACCTACAATGCAGTCCTTAGCACACTTCCCAGACAACTGAATTCACACCAAAACCCAGCTGTTTTCAGTGACTCACAGGAGGACAGAGAGAACCAACAATCCATTGATCACCCCAACGACTCTCTAGGCCATTCACACCCAGCCCCCAGTGACCCACACCAACAGGATGACTCAACGACACCTTAGGATTGCTTTTCATCCATGAGAGGATAAATATCTGATACTCCCTATTAGTCAGACAGAACTGAAGAAGCCTTTCAGATGAGAGGTGAAACGTCTTCAAGAATCTTCAAGCAAGTCCAGTTGCTCTCTTTTACCACCCACAGTTTACTATGACCTGGATAACTGAGAATCTTCACAGACAACTTTTGATATATTGTCTTTGTACTATTTTCAATGAAATATAGGGTTTCCATGATTTGCAAATTATTGCATTCTGTTTTTATTTACAGTTTACACAGTGTCCCAACTGTTTTGGAATTGGAGTTATATTATGGGCTCTCCTTCTGTGCATTGTATGGCAACATGCAACGCTCCATCCAAGGGTCTGTAGCTTCTTTGGGAACTATATTCAGTGATGGAGCAAAAATAAACAAAATACTTGGCCAAGTTGCGACTGAACTTTCAGTTACTTAATACTAATTTCTTAGTTACAGAGCAATATTCAGTACAACAACAAGCTTGCTTGTGTAATATTGCTTAAATAGCTTTAAAGCTAGATGGCCTTTCAATTTCATAAAATCGGTGAAATTTAGTTCCCTCTGAAATTTGGTCATTGGTCATGTTTATTTCTGTAATATCTCAAAAAAAAAACCAGGCCAATCTATGGATGGGAAGTTATTTAATTTGAGGGGATTCCCTAGCAAATAATGTGCATGAAATCGTTCGCTTCGCACAGTCAATCAGACAGAGAAAGTCCATGTGCACATGTGCAGGTTTACCTTCTTTTTCTTCTTTTGGGTTTTACTGCAGCTAGCATCCATAGTGTTGCATTGCTGCCATCTACAGGTTTATCTTTGACCGTGTACTGACAGTTACCTCATTCTGTCGCTAAACGAACAGCTGATCACACCGAAGTGCTCACTGATGGCCAATCTTTATTAGTTTGGTCCTGCGTTTCCTTTCTTTTTTTTTTCAAGATGGCGCCACAAGAGTGGCAGCTAGTTACAGTAGCTCCGAGCGTGTTTATGTGTTTTGGTATGTGTTTGTGCTTTTTTCATGTTTCTTTCTGCACTAGTCTCAGTTGGAAGTGTACACCTCGGGATGTACTACTCGTGAGACTGTGCATTTGTATTTTTCTCTTTTTCTTTCTGGGGCTAGTTAAATCGGCATCAGCGGACCCTTTTAGCCACGGCTCCATTGTTTACACTCAGGAGCAGCTGTTAGCACTGCGCAACACCAAGGTACTCCCCATGGAAAGACCGGTGATCCCCACGGAATTAAGGAGAAGGAGAAGGGGATGCAGAGCTGGAATGAAGTGCCGGGAGAAGAAAAGATGGTATAAACCATGGGTTTACCATCTGTCATCACAGGAAACGTAAGATCTCTTCCTAATAAGATGGATGAGCTAACGGCGCTAACCAGGCTGCAGAGGGAGTACCAGGAGTGTAGCCTTATGTGCTTCACAGAGACTTGGCTGAATGAACTCTCACTTGACTCACACATCACTCTGGACGGATTTCAATTCGTGAGAGCAGACAGGAAAGCCAAGGAGAGCGGTAAGAGGAAAGGAGGGGGAGCTGAAGAGGGGGATAAGGAGAGGCAAGGACAGCTACAGGAGGAAGCTGGAGGAGCACCTCAAGGGGAGCAACACCGGAGAGGTATGGAGAGGCCTGAAAACCTAGTCTGGCTAACTCGACTTCAAAGCTCTGCGAGCATTTGGTCTGGCAAAGATATTAAGCCCAACCATTTCCCAAAGTGCATGGTTGACCCGCCTCCCTGAAATGCCTCAGTTTGCTACTGGTCGAAGCCAGAAAAGGCTGTGACGAAGCTTAAACCAATCACATCACTCTTTCCTCTGACGTATGTGACACGACGGAAACTGCTTGAGTAACAGGAAGAAGATAAATACCTCCAGGGCAGCTCTTTGCTCCGTTTTCAATGAGAACTTCCCATTGAATGCTTTCAATACAGCATCTACCGCTGTGTCAAAGGCTTGCTGCTGCTCCATGTTTGTAATGTTTCTAGTGAATGAAGTGCTTCCGGCATAGATTCTGTAAACAATCTATGGCTTCCGGTCGCAGTTCTACTACGTCACTGCCTTGAACACACCTCTACCCAGGGCCGTTGGAGATGTTCAAAGTTGATTGGCTCCCGATTTTTCGGGAGCTTGGAAGAGCTGGAGATAGCTTGCCTTGCCAGACTAAGCTTGCAACAGGCCCTCGTGTTGCGTCACACTTAGGATGGGCGGGCCCAGGCTACTGAAAACCATCTCTGGCCACACAAAGGAAAGTGAGAGGGGCCCTGTATCTGGGGGCCAAGACTGGGCAAATGAGTTGAATCTCTTTTTCAACAGATTTGACTGTGCCACCCCACCCTCCCCCACTCACCGTAGTCCTGACCGGTATGTGATATCACTCCAGATATCACTACAGATGGTGTAACCTGGGGCACATCAGGGTAAAGGAGCAGTATTGCAGTAAAAACATTGAACTGCTAGCGGTTAGCATTCGGCCATATTACCTCCTGAGGGAATTCTCACACGTTATCGCGATAACTGTGTACATCCCCCCAGCGGCCGATGCTGCTGCAGCCTGTGAGCTCTTATACACTACAGTGTCAAAGCTTCAGACATCGCACCCCCAGTCCCTGCTACTAATCTCCGGTGACTTCAATCATGCTTCCCTCTCCTCCACTCTCCCAACCTTCACTCATGAAATGCCACACCAGAGACAAGAGAACTTTGGGTTTAATGTATGTGAACACCAAGGATGTATATAGCTCATCACCCCTCCCCCCGCTGGGCCGTTCTGACCACAATCTGGTTCACTTGTCCCCTACATACATACCTAAGGTGAATAAACAACCACCCACCAAGAGGTATGTAAGGAGCTGGTCTGAGGAGACCAGTATGGCACTGAGGGACTGCTTTGACACCATGGACTGGGATGTGTTGTGTGAACCTCACAGGGATGACATTGATAGCCTGACAACCTGCATCATGGATTACATTAATTTCTGTGTTGAAAACACTGTGCCAGTCAGGAAGGTACAGTGTTTTCCCAACAATAAACCCTGGGTGACCTCCAAACTAAAAGCCCTATTAAATGAGAAGAAGAGTTTTTAAATCTGGCAACAAGGAGGAGATGAGGAGAGTGTAGAGGGAGCTGAAGAGGGGGATAAGAAGAGGCAAGGACAGCTACAGGAGGAAGCTGGAGGAGCACCTCAAGGGGAGCAACACTGGAGAGGTATGGAGAGGCTTGAAAACCATCTCTGGCCACACAAAGGACAGTGGGAGGGGCCTTGTATCTGGGGGCCAAGACTGGGCAAATGAGTTGAATCTCTTTTTCAACAGATTTGACTGTGCCACCCCACCCTCCCCCACTCACCGTAGTCCTGACTGGTATGTGATATCACTCCAGATATCACTACAGATGGTGTAACCCGGGGCACATCAGGGTAAAGGAGCAGTTTATTACAGTTTATTGCAGTTTATTACATTTATTAACCATACCATTATGAATTGCCCTTTGCATACACCCCCACCCCCCATCATGGAAAATTCAAGATGGCCACCAGTTTTCAGCTGTGAGATGGACTGGTCAGCTATGGATGATCTCAGTGTAGAATTTTACATTTTTCTAGATGCAGAATTTGAAATAGGAACATTAGAATTGCTTGGAAGCTTCCGTCAACCTCACAATTCAATATGAACACCATTTCATTCAATTATTTAATTCCAATAAAATGTAATAGAGTGGATGTTAAAACACAGCCAGGGCACACTGGCGACACCACTGCTGTGAAACTGAGCATGGGGTTCAGGGTCAGCCAAATACACTCTGCTTTATAATGCCATGCTTTCTGTAGTCAGTACTCAATGTACTGGTTCTGGTCATAGTTTCGTAGTAGTGTATTTTAGTTTCCTAAATGCTATCTAATATTACCCCCATATCTAATTAATATTGTAGTTTGCATATTTAGATGTAGTTAGAGAGCTGCACCTGAATAGACAGGATATGCCAGTGCAGGAGAGCTGAGCCAAGGGTAATGGAGCTTTATATTACTTTAATATAGTTACCCAGATGGTGTACAGATCACACAGGAATTAAATGGCACTGGATGAATGATTGGGTTAGGTGTAGGTCAATTTTTACATCTAAACTTAGTTGCATCCCATACTTGAATGTGTTTCCTGCAGGTGGTAAAAGGATACCCCCTCTGCCTTTGCTACATTAAGTTTTCACTGTATAAGAAAATGTCAAAGAAATTCAAACTTTTGAGTCTTCATGGTAAAGGAACATCAAGTTCTTGCACAAGCTAGACTGATTGGAAGCTCTGTATTATATGCCAAGAACACACTGTAGAGGCATTGACAGCTTTGCAGTCCAAGCAAGCATCCAAGAACAAGCAGAAATTGGTCTCTTTCAAACAAGACCCTTCCATCCATCCATTATCTGTAGCTGCTTATCCTGTTCTACAAGGTTGCAGGCAAACTGGAGCCTATCCCAGCTGACTATGGGCAAGAGGCAGGGTACACTCTGGACAAGTCACCAGGCTATCACAGGGCTGACACAGAGACAAACAACCATTCACACTCACATTCACACCTACAGTCAATTTAGAGCCACCAATTAACCTAACATGCATGTCTTTGGACTGTGGGGGAAACCGGAGCACCTGGAGCAAACCCACACAGACACATGGAGAACATGCAAACTCCACACAAAAAGGCCCTCGCCTGCCACTAGGCTCGAACCCAGGATGTTCTTGCTGTGAGGCAACAGCGCTAACCACTACACCACCATGCCACCTTCTCAAACAAGACATGGAGCTCTTTTCAAGATTGTACATTGCTTGCTAGACCAGATATGGCAACCTTCATGAGTTCTTTTGACATGAGAATCAGTCATGCCCACCAGCACTGTCTTGGTCTGGGGTTGAAGAGTGATCTTCCATGCCTGGAACATGTTCATAGTGCATACTCTGAGAATCCCAAGATCACCTGCACTATTGTAGATGGGTCAGCCATCATTCAGATACTGAAACCAACTTCTGTAAAGACCTTCAGTGACTATGCCCTAGAGATCTTCATTCCATATTTAGCCAGAAAACTTGAAAGTGTGTCTAGACTTGATCTGGTGTGGGACCGGTACCTTCCTGAGTCTCTGAAAGCTGCTACAAGAGCAAAGCATGGTACAGGGATACAGAGACATAAGCTAGGTGTGGCAGCCATTCCCAGGAACTGGCAAAACTTTCTCAGGGTTGACAGCAACAAGACTAAGTTCAAGACTAAGTTGCCTTCCTTTCAGATGCTCTGCTGAAATTGTTTGTGGAGGAGGATAAACAGCTTGTTGTCACAGATGATAGGGAAGTCCTCAGCAAGCCATCACTCCTAGATGCATCTTTGATTGCCCCTTGTACGCATGAGGAAGCCGATAGTCGCATGTTATTACATGTTGCCCACGCAGCAAGAAATGGCCATCAGAAAATCATGATTCAAATGGTTGATACTGAT
This sequence comes from Neoarius graeffei, assembly GCF_027579695.1. Classification (NCBI taxonomy): domain Eukaryota; kingdom Metazoa; phylum Chordata; class Actinopteri; order Siluriformes; family Ariidae; genus Neoarius; species Neoarius graeffei. Next base: position 22,899,295 of record NC_083582.1, on the reverse strand, counting down.
GTTGTGGTGCTGGCTGTGGCAGTGGCTCAGACTTTACAGCCAGAACATGAGCTTTGGTTGGCATTTGGAATGGGAAAGAACTTTCAATATCTTGCAGCCCATGAACTTGCAGCAGGGCTAGGGCCTGAGAAAGCATGTGTACTACCAGTGTTCCATGCACTGATGGGCTGTTACACTGTATCAAGCTTTTTTGGCCATGGGAAAAAGACTGCATGGGCTGTGTTTCCAGAGCTTACACATGCCCTGTTGAAACTGTCTTCTGCCCCAAATGACATCCCACAGGAGGTAATGGCCACAATAGAGAGGTTCATTATACTACTCTATGACTGAACCACCACATGGCAAGACGGAAGTTATCTGCAAAGAGGCACAATGTGCAGTCAATCCTGCCCACAAAGGCTGCCCTTGAGGAACATGTGAAGAGAGCAGTGTTCCAAGGAGGCCATGTCTGGGGTCAAGTGTTGGTGTCCACACCACAACTACCTTTGCCATGTAAATGCGGCTGGTCAAAGACATCTGAGGGATATTATGAACCCTTCTGGACATGCCTACTGGATGCAGGCCAGTCCAACTATGAATTTGTCTCCTGCAAATGTAAGAAGGGTTGTGTTAGGCAGTGCAAGTACAAAAAAGCTGCCTTAGAGTGCACAGCCCTTTGTTTCTGTGAAGGCGAATGTGAATAAACTTCCCCTTGATTGAAAACCCTAGGTCTGGCCAGGGTATGGTCACAACCATTGTGAGTCTTGTGAGATAGAAGGAAGTTTATAAGAAATTCTAATCTTCCTATGTCGAATTATACAAATTATGCAAAAGGCAATTCACAAGGGTAGAGTAAATAAATTTAACTAATTATGTCCTCAATATCAAATTATATCCATCCCACATAAGAAAACTGTTGTTGCTGGCGGCTATTTTGAAAAATGGCTGCCATATTGAAAATTCAAGATGGCTCCATATCCAATTATTTTCAGAATGCCTTTGGCTATAAGTGTACCAAATTTCATGTTTTTATCACAAAGTGCACAATTCCTCCCTATTTTTGAGCTAAGCTACTCCAATATTACTGTAGTCGGTCTTTCACATTTCATTCACACACTCATGTCCTCCATTTTTCTCTCCTGTTTCGAATTTGTATCCCATAATGCCTTGCATGAACAGAGAAAGTGCACCACGTGATGCATGATGTACTATCTTGAATTGGGTCATGGTGAAGCAGGAAAAAATAGTGGAGCATTTAGGGCCACGTGGCCCTAAATTCATTAATTGTTCTATAAAAATAAATACAATTGGAAGTGTGATTTGAATTCAGTAGCTTTCAGTCCACTAAACAAAAATAATTGGGTCTCGTCTCGTCTCGTCTTCTTCCGCTTATCCAGGACCGGGTCGCGGAGGCAGCAGTCTAAGCATGGAAGCCCAAACTTCCCTTTCCCCAGACACCTCGGCCAGCTCCTCGGGAAGAACACCGAGGCGTTCCCAGGCCAGCCGAGAGACATAGTCCCTCCAGCGTGTCCTGGGTCTTCCCTGGGGCCTCCTCCCGGGGGGACATGCCTGGAACACCTCCCCAGGGAGGCGTCCAGGAGGCATCCGAAAAAGATGCCCGAGCCACCTCAGCTGGTTCCTCTCGATGTGGAGGAGCAGCGGCTCTACTCCGAGCTCCTCCCGAGTGACTGTGCTTCTCACCCTATCTCTAAGGGAGCGCCCAGCCACCCTGCGAAGGAAACTCATTTCAGCCGCTTGTATCTGCGATCTTGTTCTTTCTGTCATTACCCAAAGCTCATGACCATAGGTGAGAGTCGGAACGTAGATCGACCGGTAAATTGAGAGCTTCGCCTTTTGGTTCAACTCCTTCTTCACCACGACGGACCGGTAAAGCGACCGCATCACTGCGGAGGCTGCACCGATCCGCCTGTCGAGCTCACGCTCCATCCTTCCCTCACTCGTGAACAAGATCCCGAGATACTTAAACTCCTCCACTTGAGGCAGGACTTCTCCACCAACCTGGAGAGGGCAAGCCACCCTTTTCCGGTCGAGAACCATGGCCTCGGACTTGGAGGTGCTGATTCTCATCCCAGCCGCTTCACACTCGACTGCAAACCGCCCCAGTGCATGCTGAAGGTCCTGGTTTGAAGAAGCCAACAGGACAACATCATCCGCAAAAAGCAGAGATGAAATCCTGTGGTTCCCAAACGGGATTCCTTCCGGCCCCTGGCTGCGCCTAGAAATTCTGTCCATAAAAATTATGAACAGAACCGGTGACAAAGGACAGTCCTGCCGGAGTCCAACATGCACTGGGAACAGGTCTGACTTACTGCCGGCAATGCGAACCAGACTCCTGCTCCGTTCGTACAGGGACCGGACAGCCCTTAGCAAAGAGCCCCGAAACCCATACTCCCAAAGCACCCCCCACAGAATACCACGGGGGACACGGTCGAATGCCTTCTCCAGATCCACAAAGCACATGTGGACTGGTTGGGCAAACACCCATGAACCCTCGAGCACCCTATGAAGGGTATAGAGCTGGTCCAGTGTTCCGCGACCAGGACGAAAACCGCATTGTTCCTCCTGGATCCGAGGTTCGACTATTGGTCGAATTCTCCTCTCCAGTACCCTGGAGTAAACTTTCCCTGGGAGGCTGAGAAGTGTGATTCCCCTATAATTGGAGCACACTCTCCGGTCCCCTTTCTTAAAAAGAGGGACCACCACCCCAGTCTGCCACTCCAGAGGCACTGTCCCCAACCGCCACACGATGTTGCAGAGGCGTGTCAACCAAGACAGCCCCACAACATCCAGAGACTTGAGATACTCAGGGCGGATCTCATCCACCCCCGGTGCCTTGCCACCGAGGAGCTTGCAAACCACCTCAGTGACTTCGGCTTGGGTAATGGACGAGTCCACCTCTGAGTCATCAGCCTCAGTCTCCTCAGTGGAAGACATGACGGTGGGATTGAGGAGATCCTCAAAGTATTCCTTCCACCGCCCGACAATGTCCCCAGTCGAGGTCAACAGCTCCCCACCCACACTGTAAACAGTGTTGGCAGAGTACTGCTTCCCCCTCCTGAGGCGCCGGACGGTTTGCCAGAATTTCTTCGAGGCCGACCGATAGTCCTTCTCCATGGCCTCCCCGAACTCCTCCCAGTTCCGAGTTTTTGCCTCCACAACTGCCCGAGCTGCAGCATGCCTGGCCTGCCGATACCCGTCGGCTGCCTCAGGAGTCCCGGAGGTCAACATGGCCCAATAGGACTCCTTCTTCAGCTTGACGGCATCCCTTACTTCCGGTGTCCACCACCGGGTTCAGGGATTGCCGCCACGACAGGCACCGGAGACCTTGCGGCCACAGCTCCGAACAGCTGCGTCCACAATGGAGGTAGAGAACATGGTCCACTCAGACTCAATGTCCCCCGCCTCCCTCGGAAGCTGGGAAAAGCTCTCCTGGAGGTGGGAGTTAAAGACCTCCCCAACAGAGTGCTCGGCCAGACGTTCCCAGCAGACCCTCACCATACGTTTGGGCCTGCCAGGTCTGTCCAGCTTCCTCCTCCGCCAGCAGATCCAACTCACCACCAGGTGGTGATCAGTTGACAGCTCAGCCCCTCTCTTCACCCGAGTGTCCAAGACATAGGGCCGGAGATCAGATGAAACGACTACAAAGTCAATCATCGACCTCCGACCTAAGGTGTCCTGGTGCCATGTGCACTTATGGACACCCCTATGCTCGAACATGGTGTTCGTTATGGACAAACCGTGACTAGCACAGAAGTCCAATAACAAAACACCACTCGGGTTCAGATCGGGGAGGCCGTTCCTCCCAACCACGCCCCTCCAGGTGTCACTGTCATCGCCCACGTGAGCATTGAAGTCCCCCAGTAGCACAATGGAGTCCCCAGTCTGAGCACCCCTCAGTACCTCTCCCAGGGACTCCAAGAAGGCCGGATACTCTATACTGCTATTTGGCCCGTAGGCACAAACAACAGCAAGAGCCCTCTCCCCAATCCGAAGGCGCAGAGAGGCGACCCTCTCGTTCACTGGGGTAAACTCCAACACATGGCGGCTGAGCTGGGGAGCTATAAGCAAGCCCACACCAGCCTGCCGCCGCTCACCACGGGCGACTCCAGAGAAGTGGAAAGTCCAGCCCCTCTCGAGGAGCTGGGTTCCAGAGCCCAAGCTGTGCATGGAGGTGAGCCCGACTATCTCTAGCCGGTACCTCTCAACCTCCCGCACAAGCTCAGGCTCCTTCCCCCCCAGCGAAGTGACATTCCATGTCCCAACAGCCAGCCGCTGTGTCCGGGGATCAGGTCGTCGAGGCCCCTGCCTTCGACTGCCACCCAATCCACACTGCACCAAACCCCTACTGCTATCTCTGTGGGTGGTGAACCCACAGGAGGTCGGGCCCACGTCACCTCTTCGGGCTAAGCCCGGCCAGGCCCCATGGGCAAAGGCCCGGCCACCAAGCGCTCGCATACGAGCCCCAACCCCAGGCCTGGCTCCAGGGTGGGGCCCCGGCTGCGTCCTACCGGGCGATGTCACGGTCCTGGATTTTTTCTCCATAGGGGGTTTTTGGTGAACTGCTCTTGGTCTGGCCTGTCACCTAGGACCTGTCTGCCTTGGGAAACCCTAACAGGGGCATAATGCCCCCGACAACATAGCTCCTAGGATCATTCAAGCACACAAACCCCTCCACCACAATAAGGTGGCAGTTCTAGGAGGGGAAAATAATTGGGTGTCAAGGAAAATTCTTTTTATGACCTACACTTAAAATCTGAAAGGCAGTCTACCTTTAATGGATTTAAAATACATTCCGGGCAGCATAGTGGTGCAGTGGTTAGCACTGTTGCCTCACAGCAAGCAAGTTCTGGGTTTGAACCTGTTAGTCAACCAGGGCTTTTCTACTGTATGTGTGTGGAGTTTGCATGTTCTCCTTGTGCCTGTGTGGGCATGAGGATTAGGTTAACTGACTACTCTAAATTGCCCATAGATGCGAGTGTGAATGGCTGTCTTTCTCTGTGTTAGTCCCATGATAGATTGGTGTCCTGTCCAGGTTGTACCTCTCACCCAATGTCAACTGGGATTGGCTGTAGCTCACCTGCAAGGGATAGTAAAAGAATGAATGAAAATACATTTGGCAAGTAGACAGAATAAAATTGCATCAACTTTTTTCAGGCTGTATTCAAAAATGGAAACTTAAGTCCAAACATTATATCTACAGTCCAAAGTTATATTTACATGGGGATTTCCTTGTTATTCAGCTTATGCAAATTACCTGAGTGTAGTTTACACCTTGGCAGAGGTTTTTCAGTACAGTCTTTCAAACACTGCCTTTAAAGACAAGCCACCAAAAAATCAGGTAAAAATTGCAGGCTCAAGATGGAAATAATTAGTAGTTTTGTTCTCGTATACTGCCAATACACCGATCCGCCATAACATTATGACCACTGACAGGTGAAGTGAATTACACTGCTGAACAAATAGAACAAACTGCTGAAAAAGTTAATGCTGATACCTTTCTGTTTTAGCCAGCATTAACTTTTTCAGCAGTTTGTGCTATAGTAGCTCTTCTGTGGGATTGGACCATAATGGGCCATGCCCCATGCGAATCATTGAGCTTTCTACATCCATGACCCTGTCACTAGTTCACTTGGACCACTTTTGGTAAGTACTAACCACTGCATACCAGGAACACCCCACAAGATGTGCCATTTTGGAAATGCTCAGACCCAATCATTTAGCCATCACAATTTGGCCCTTATCAAAGTCACTCAGATCCTTACGCTTGCCCATTTTTCCTGCTTCCAACACATCAACTTCAAGAATTGATTGTTCTCTTGCTGCCTAGTATAGACCCTTTTCAGTCACGTGACCTTCGTAAACGCGACCACCATTTTGGACATGTAGCGGACTTCGGCTCAAATTGGTTTGAATGTGAGGAAGGCGACAGACGGAGAACATACAAGAAAAAGGAGCGAGATGCAGAAAACACCTTCGCTATCCAGTGACATAGGGCATTTACAGGGTGAGCAGAGGGAGAAATAACAACAGTAACGACACATTAGCAACGCCGTACAGAAATAACGGTTTATGGCACAGACCCTTTCGGTTCTTGCTCATCTAGCTGCTACAATGACTGCTTAGACTGCAACAATAATACCTAACACACATTTAAGTATCCGTCGTAAAGACGTGAAACTCATCGAGTGACGAGTGTGTTCATTGATAAGCTAACACAATCTAAAAGTAGACATACAATCACACTGCCCTGGCGCTGTGTACAGTTTCCCTTCTATGGTTTGTGCACTCACTATTTGCCATTACTTTCTCCAACCGTTGTTACAGATTACAGGGAACGGCCTGGATTTAAGAGACAAATACATGTTCCACTTATTTTGAACACTTATTTGTAGGCAGTGCTTAATTTGTAAAGTGGGAGGTCCTGGAGCGCAGAGGATGAGCGGCTCCGGTGCGGGGGAAAAAAGGGCGCGGCGTGGCGCTGCGCTTCTGGGCATGTTTTGTAATAACACTGCAAATTAAGTTCATCTGCAGATATTTTGTGGATGTCGTTTCATGAGAGAAATCACCAACAAGACAGATATCAAAATCAGACATTAACACTAAATAAACTTGCATTTTTTAATTTAATTATTTGTTTGTTTGTTTGTTTTTTTTTGTTACATAGTCAAAAGAGGTGTCGGATCACCGGATCCAGTGTAAATAGCTGCCGGAGCCAATGCCCGAGGTTCCGGAGCACGCTCCGGCTTGCTCCCCCTCAAATTAAGCGCTGTCTGTAGGACACTGCCTCTGATCTGTCCTACAGTCTACCAACAGCAAAGGAACACAACGCTAGCTAATAGCTACTACAGAAGAACAAAGAGGTTACAATGGGTTATTTTAGCCTATTTGGTTACACACTCGCCGCCACAGAATGTTAACAGCAATGTAATGCCTTTTCTGGCTAATTTTATTCGTCTTACCTTCAACAAAGTGGTCACTACACAAGCGTTGGTGTGCCGCTATCCATCTTCTCCGTCGGTCAGCATCTACCGGGATCCGATAAAATGATAACCCTTGCCTTGTTTGTTGATGGTTACTACATCCAGGTGCACAACAATATAGTGGCATGATGGAAGTCTTGCTGAAAATAAACACTTTCTTTGCTGCCGTTCCTCAATGCTGGCTGTGGTAAACTACTGGTAGTACATGTCCAAAATGGCGGCCGCGTTTGTCGTGACGTCACGTGAAAAGGGTCCATATCCCATCCCTTGACGGGTGCCAGTTGTAATGAGAGAACCAAAGGTTATTCACTTAACCTGTCCATGGTCATAATGTTATGGTTGATTGGCATGAAGAGTGTTAATTGTAACTCTTACATTATGTCTGGAGTTATACCTGAGGTTTAAATACAGAAATGCACAATATTAGTATTAAAATCTATACAAATACAAACATTGCCAGCTGGCTATCAGAGGCTTACAGCATCAATTATCCATACAGGACTGCCATGGGTGTCTCTCGAACATCTGTCATGCACTATACACATGACAGCAACATGGTAATCTATTAGAGGTAAAAATATGTGATTGGGTGGACAAGAATTGGCAACTATCCACGATAAGAAGATATTGTGACACATCCAGGATGTTCTGCGCTCTCGCTGTCTATCTCATTAATCCAAATTAATCTGCTCTTGCCTTTCTCATGACCTAGTGTTATACAGCAGCACAGCTGCTTTAGTGTCACACATCACTCTCAACTATTTAGGGTCTCCAGAGTTGGCCAATGGGTGTGTAAAGACTGATGCTGCCAGATACCATTAGTACATACCCAAACAAGTGTACATACATATACAACATACTACTTTTCTTTTTCTAATAAGCAAAATGAGTAAACTATGCCATATGCATTAACACTGTAATATATACATGAATGTGTTGTACATTTCATTAATGTTTATTGTGACAGATGTTATTGTATAAGGAAACAATAAAACAATCAAAAAAATTGGCAGTTAACAATCAAAAATCATATACAGGAAGGGAGTTGCTGTTCAGAGCCACTGTATTTAAGGATATACAGTATTTAGGTGTTTGAAATCCCTGTCACTCTTCCTTCTACTCCGCCTCCACAACACAGTGAGATATGCCCCATTTTTTCCTCTCCACCTGGTGCTAATTAGTAATTAACTGCAGTGTGTCTCAGTTTGTGGTGAATGCCTGCTCCTTCCATGCTTTCAATACTGAGTGAATTGCTGTGTGTCTGATCATGTATATACAAAAGCATGTGGGTGCTGGAAGAAACAGAAGAGAGGAAACCATCATCACCCGTCTAAGAATAGGCCATACAGCACTCAACAAGACACTTCATATAATAGGAAAACATCTGACTGGGTTATGCAGACATTGCAATCAGCCAGAATTAGTGCAGCATGTGGTAGTGGAATGTGACTTCTATAAGGAAGAGAGAAAGAAACTAAGTGAAGCATTCAAAGAAATAAAGCTTAACTTCACACTAGAGAATCTCTTAGGTAAGGTATTAGGGCATATATATATATATATATATATATATATATATATATATATATATGGCCAACTAATAACATTTTTAAAAGAAACAGGTGTAATAGAGAACATTTAGGGGTCCCCCCAATCGTCTGCTCCACATTCCAATCCAGTAGGTGGCGGTAATGCACCTTTAAGCTGGCATGCCAACCGCCATTAAATCTGAAAGAAGAAGTAGTGTCTGACCATGTAAGTTTATTTATTTCTTATGTTTAAATATATATATTTTGTACCCAAGTTTCTTTGAGATTGTTGTTTGGCATGGTCTACATGTTGAGTTGGAAGATGAGCCATGTGCTTTCAGTATGTTAATTTGCCATTTGCATTGTTTTCTTGTAAAGATAAATGTAATTTCTCATTCACCTTACCAGCAATGTATATTCAGTCTTTGCACTGTTTTGATATGATTTTTTTTTTTTTTTTGCTCTTTCCTTTTTTGAGTTTACGGTGTAGCCCTTGTTAAATGTGAATGATTCCTTCTTATGTATATTTTATTAAAACCAGTTTATTTAACTGTTGTTTGCAGATACCAGCATTTACACTCCGAAAGAAAGCACTCTGGTAATAAAAGGTCAGCTGTGGAAACTGGATTCTTGTGTTTTTAATGGACGTACCATTCTAGTAGCACCATTCTTGAACCAACCAATTCCCCAATAATGAATACTTTTACAGTGGTAATAAGCGGTCTCTCTACGTATATTAATAACACACAATACTACTATTGGGGATAGGTAAATATAAATAACACTTATTAGTTGTTTTAACTAATAACTCAGTGAAATGTTAACTATATTTGACTTATTTGAATACTTTTGTGACTAGCCAGTTAACTAATCAAAATATTTTTTTCATCCAATCAGAGTTGGGGTTGTTTAAAAGTTCCGCCTACCGGAAATGGTAGTTGTGATATTTTAAGCTAGTTTAGTTCTTGGTAGCATTTCACTTGCTATAAACAACATGTTTTATCCGTAATATTAGTGTGCATTCATTTTGTGTGAGAACACTTTACTCAACACGAGCTTTTTGTAAGGCTAATGTAAAACTCGCTAACGGAAGTGAGCTGGTGTTAGCTCGCGAGCTATTGAAGGGCGCAATTAAAAATCGCTCCTTACTCCCTATATACATGCACTATGTAGGGTTCATGTTAATATCTTGTACATAGTGCCCTGAATGTCCGCTAGGAAGCTAAATGGCATTCAGCCATCTATATTTAAAACTTATGAATGTGTAAGTCCCGCAGCTAGCTGTTGCATAGTTTTACAAAATATAGTGATCATTTTGTAGGAAGCTAGTTTCATATAAACTAAATGAAATAAACTGCATTGTATTGTAAGACTATTACATTTCCTCTTGCTTTCTTACAAGTGAAAACAGAGCCACTTTAAGAAATTCTGACATTAGTATACCTAAAACATGACTAGATATTTCCATATATAATTTCATAAGTGTTTCTTATTCTTTCACAGAGGTGACTTCATCCATGTTTACGGGGCCTATGAACATCTTGAGAAGATTCTTCAGGTTGAGCTGTAGCCGGTCTCAGTTTAATTTAATCTCAAACACTGCCCTCAAAAGAAAACACTACCTGAGAACAAACTTTGCAACGTTCTATCATTCGTCTGTGCTACATTCTTCCATTTCCTTTTGCACCCACCCTTTCGTTCTTTCTTCTCATTCATTCTCTCATTTCCCTCCTTCCATGGATTTGAAGACAGTTCTGGAAGTTCTAGAGCAGCTTGCTCCACTCTCATTGGCTGAATCTTGGGATAATGTTGGTCTCTTGGTTGAACCGAGCAAACAGCGTCCAATCAGGACGATCCTCCTCACCAATGATCTGACTGCTGATGTTATGGATGAAGCTGAAGCAATGACATGTGACCTCATCATTTCATACCATCCACCTCTTTTCCGGCCTTTCAAACAACTTGTTCAAAAGGACTGGAAACAGCAATTGGCCATCAGAGCTATAGAAAATGGAATAGCTGTCTTCTCACCACATACATCATGGGACAGCATGAAAGGTGGCCTTAATGATTGGTTGATAGAAGGCTTAGGTTGGTTGTTTTGATTAAAATCTAATGCTAGATAAATCATATATACTTGGGTTTCTTGTCCTTTTTATTAATCACAATGTATTCATTGTTTACAGGTAGTGGACAAGTGTCTGTGTTAAGCCAGGCTCTCTGTAGTGCCTACCAAAAGTACAGGTTGGAGTTTACAGCCAGAAATGAAGAGGAGCTCAATACTATCTTGAAGGACGTGAGGGAGACAAAAAATAGTGAAACCTTTCAGTTCACTGTACTTAGGTATGTGCAAAATTCAGATACGAGTTGTTAATATTGGGTTTGATTATCATCATTTGATTTGGAGTCAGGAATTGAATGTATAGAATTTTGATATGGACATGATATGCAAACATAACTGTCATGTAGTGTCACTAATTAATAAAATAAAGTGCAACTTCATCCCCAGCTCTGAGCCAAACTCCACCCACTGCATAATTGTTTTGAAAAATGCTAAAAAGTGGGCAAGCTGGGAGGGGCATGTAAACTTCTGTGAATGAGTCTTGTAGAGAAGTACCAAGCAGTCATTTTCCAATGGGTTGAAAGTACTGTACCAAACTTTGTCAGCATCAGCTTTGCAAGGTTCATGATCATTTTAACCAGATGATGTTTTGAGCCATTTTCAAGCCATAAAATGCTGATTTATTTTAAAAGGTCATTTTGTCAATATTAACACCAGCATATAATTTAGTTTGGAGCTCAAAAACACATTTAAATATGCAGTACCTCTTTAAAAGTCATCACATGCCTGATACAATTTCTAATTAGTGTCAAGCGCTTGTAAAACAGACATGAGTATAGAGGATTTCGACGTGACATCACAGGTCACGTGACGCCCCGGTGTCCGCCATTTTGAAGCTCAAGCTAGCTAATGTCAACAACATAGTAGCTGGTATGTTACTGTAGCAATGTTTACGTTCAGTCATTTGGATGACTGTTAAAACCTTTCAGTCTCAAGTTTTTCCTTTACTGTATTTACTAGTTTACTGAACTAGCGCGCTCGGGCAGGCTGGGAGCGAGCGCGCGCGCTCGGGCAGGCTGGGAGCGAGCGCGCGCACTCCGTAAACTAGTAAATACAGTAAAGGAAAAACTTGAGACTGAAAGGTTTTAACAGTCATCCAAATGACTGAACGTAAACATTGCTACAGTAACATACCAGCTACTATGTTGTTGACATTAGCTAGTGCTAACAGCTAGCTGCTAGTGCACTGCTACAACTACACCGACCCTAATAATACAGTTCTTGGTCATTGCCTGGTAACAGCAAATTTATAACGGGCCATGTCTCAACAGACTAAGAAGTTATTTCAATGACATTTAATAACATTTTGTTTATCCTGAGGACCGAAAGTAAATGAAAATGTGAACAAACCTTAGCTGTAATAAGATGGCGACCACCGGCTCCAGGGACGACCCGCTGATGTAGGCATGTTACCCAGCCTGGTTTTTAACAACATAGGTATACAGATCATGTGGGCCGAAGTCAGGTAAAGACGAGGGCTTCGTGTACTTCCGTACGTCAGTGAACAATCCTGGTGGAAGCAGGTAAACGTCGTTCTCTAAGCCTGCTAACCTCAATTTTTGCAAATACCTCTCCCTCTGCTCGCCCTGTAAATGCCCTACGTCGCTGGATAGTGAAGGTGTTTTCTGCATCTCGCTCCTTTTTCTTTTATGTTTTTTTCCCTGGTATTTCCCACACGCCTGACTGCAGGTCAGGAAGATCACCCGCGCTGCTAAGATAGCCTGGTAACGTGTACGGATCACGTACACCAGCATCATTGATTTTCTGGTGATATCGCTTCTTACTCGCGTCATCTAGGCCGGATAAAATACTCGACAATGAGACTTCGTCATGATCAACAGTGTATCGCTACCGGTAGTCGCCATATTTGTGACCGTCAAAATGGCGGCATAAATATTGTCGCTATGGAAACAATGACGTAGACCGAAATCCTCTATAAGACACGTTTTCATGTTTCCAAGTATAGCCCTTTTTCACCAGCAGGGAATGGGTTCTGTTTTTGTTCACACACCAAATTTTGAACCATTCAGAGCCTTTCGACCACAGATAAATTTGTTTGGAACCTGAAAAATTGGTTCCCAGCTGGAACCAAAGTGTAGCTGGTTTTTCCAGTATGAACCGTGACATCAATGGATGTCATTAGTTTGGAGAATGCAATGGAAAAGGATACATCTTCAGAAAAAAAAATGGACTGCAGGCCTAGAAATTCATATATTTTTTTCACCAGCCAGCCGGACTAGTTACCTTCCAAAGTAACTAGCCAAACAGAAAATAAACTAGCCAAAACTTGTTCATGTATGAATTTTACTTCTGTCAAAAATAACACAAAAGAGAGTAGTTACCATTGTTCATGACTAATGTGCATTTATTTCAAGACCTGAGTATTTTGATACTGTTGTTAAATACATAAATGAGAACAACACAGAGCACCATAATATAATATCAACAAATAATAATATATTGGAAAACTTGGCAACTTGGTGTATGAGTATCGAAAACAAATATACTTACTATCATGACTATAGCACCCAAAATATGTCCAACATGCTTTCTGTATTTAAAGGCGTCGTGCGGTAATTTCAGCAATCAGGCTATATCATGTGTCAAAATGTCGGGTTTGGTGGGTTATTCAAGCCCCTCGGTTTCCCGTGATCTCAGTGTCACGATGCGCCCGCTACAAGCATTTAAAGTTGACGCGCACAGCCAAATTTAGGCAGCCAGCCGTTAACTAGGTCAACTTATGTATGACGTCATACCAGTAACCTCCCTTGGGTGATGCTGGCCTGTCCCCATGTTTTCTCTATAGCGTGCGTTTACCAGAGTTGTTTACATTGCGGATTTTGTGGATTTATTCAGTTTGTGGATAGTTTTGAACACTCAAAACACTATGAAATGATGTATTAATATTCTGTGATACAAAATGCCTAATCGGTGTATTGTGTTTGGCTGTAACAACGAACACTGAACACTATTTGTGACTGTTATCAATGGATCTGATTTCAAGGTCATGGCTAGGTATTGATAGAAAAAAAATATTTTTTAAAACACATTGTGGCAGCGGGGGCGTGGTCAAGCGCCGGTCTGTGACAGGAGGGCGGAGCCAGGGAAGGTGAGTGGCAGAATCATTACACCTGACGGTAATTAACCTGTGTTTTGTGTGTTTTCCCAGTAACCGCGCCCTATTTAAGGAGGCAGAGGGCGAGCAGAGAAGAGCTCATCCCGGGACAAGAACACAGTGTGTGTATTTCGCTATCAGATTAAAACTGGCGGTTATACTGAAAAGTCTGGCAATAAAAAGCCTATTTGCATCTGAAGCGTTGTCCTGCCGTCCTCTGTGCTCCACCCACACTTCAGAGAGCTCTACAGTGGTGCCAAAACCCGGGACAAGGTGGAGCACCAACCTCGCAGCCCCATGGAATCCTCCCCGTTCGCGGACCTGGTCCACGCCCTCGCCACGGCTCAGCAAAGCCAGCACCAGGCGCTCGTCACGCTCCGAAAGGAGCAAGAGCGGCGCTTCGAAGCCCTGGTACTGGCCCAGCAGGAAGATCGCGAGGCGTTCCGGCATCTCCTCGCGTCGGCGGGGTCCACCAGCGCGTCGGCGGGGTCCACCAGCGCCCCGGCCGCGGGCCCGTCTCCCCTCACCGTGACCAAGATGGGCCCGCAGGACGACCCCGAGGCGTTTCTCACATTGTTCGAGCAGGTCGCCGAAGCCTCGGGGTGGCCGATGGAGCAGCGCGCGGCGCGCCTCCTCCCCCTCCTGACGGGAGAGGCGCAGCTGGCCACGCTATAACTCCCCGCCGGCTGGCCTACGCGGACCTTCGCCGGGCCGTCCTCCAGCGCACGGAAGCGCTGGCGCTGTTGTTCTGGCGTGCGCCCCACGCGCTGGAGGACGGCCCGGCGAAGGTCCGCGTAGGCCAGCCGGCGGGGAGTTATAGCGCGGCCAGCTGCGCCTCTCCCGTCAGGAGGGGGAGGAGGCGCGCCGCGCGCTGCTCCATCGGCCACCCCGAGGCTTCGGCGACCTGCTCGAACAATGTGAGAAACGCCTCGGGGTCGTCCTGCGGGCCCATCTTGGTCACGGTGAGGGGAGACGGGCCCGCGGCCGGGGCGCTGGTGGACCCCGCCGACGCGAGGAGATGCCGGAACGCCTCGCGATCTTCCTGCTGGGCCAGCACCAGGGCTTCGAAGCACCGCTCTTGCTCCTTTCAGAGCGTGACGAGCGCCTGGTGCTGGCTTTGCTGAGCCGTGGCGAGGGCGTGGACCAGGTCCGCGAACGGGGAGGATTCCATGGGGCTGCGAGGTTGGTGCTCCACCTTGTCCCGGGTTTTGGCACCACTGTAGAGCTCTCTGAAGTGTGGGTGGAGCACAGAGGACGGCAGGACAACGCTTCAGATGCAAATAGGCTTTTTATTGCCAGACTTTTCAGTATAACCGCCAGTTTTAATCTGATAGCGAAATACACACACTGTGTTCTTGTCCCGGGATGAGCTCTTCTCTGCTCTGCCTCCTTAAATAGGGCACGGTTACTGGCAAAACACAGGTTAATTACCGTCAGGTGTAATGATTCTGCCACTCACCTTCCCTGGCTCCGCCCTCCTGTCACAGACCGGTGCTTGACCACGCCCCCGCTGCCACACACACGTTTTAAGTGTTTATGTATCAATCATTAATTGTACAAAATGATTTTCATACATTTATGTATTTGTCATATCTTTGTCACATGAAGTGTTGTCTTGATAACACATGTGGCACATAATTTTAGCAAATGGATGACAGAAGATTAATTGAAAGATTTATGCCACAGAGCTGCCTTTAACTAATAATTATCACTTATTACTGACGATTGTACGTTTACTAAACAATACAATACAAAGCTCAATACTCCCAGCCTATAACATACTGAATATCAAGTTAAAATCAACTGCAATAAAAGGAAAATGATGAAAACTGGAATATCAAGGGGTCTACTGTATCAGAAGGCCCACTGCATTTCGCGAGATCGCAAGCTGTCAAGTTGCTAGAATTCAATCTTTCTAGCTATACTTTCACCCCCTACAGCTATCAGTATTACACATAATCATAGATTAATCACACAGCATTCTAATTCAAGTGAAAATGGTCTTTAAAAATACACATAAGTAGTGATTTAGTCAGAGAAACCAACCAAAACAAGTCTTCATTCACGTCTTCGTTTCTGTCGTCTTCAGAACTGTCCTCGTTTTCTTCTGAAGATGAGCGCTCAGGTTCAAATCTGTAAGGCTGGATACCACCAGGACATTCAGCTGTCAGAATCTCTACTTGTGGGCCATTTTCTTCTTCTGTATCGGTAAAATCAAAGCTAATTTCCTCAGCATCGCTCCTATTTTCTGGTGTGTCCGTCATTGCAACTGCACCGAGTTGTTACTGGTATGACGTCACGCAGCTGTTCCATTGACCGAGAGGGGGCGCTGCGAACGCGGAAAATTTCAAGTGATGGGCATGATCAAATAAGGACCGATTACAACCGCGGGAAGCTTTTGAAAAATCGACGGTCAATTTATTTCGAATCTCAAAAGCATTCTGGTGCAGAATAATGTGGCTTTTATCGCCACTGCGTGACGCCTTTAACCATTTATGAGAGAGAAAGCATTAGGAGCTTCATATTGACTAGGAATCAACTTGGAAAAAAAAAATTATTCCATAAAAATCGTATAGCAGCCAAGGCCTACTCTGCTCCTACATTTGCTTATAAGTCCTTTGTCATTTCTCCTTCTCGTACGCTTTACTGGTGGCCTTTTTCTCCTCTTCAGACTGAGGTCGCTTTGTCCCTGTCTCTGGCGGTTTCTGTACACCTTTCAGAAAATTCCACATCGCAACGTAGCTTTGGTAGATGTAAACAACAACAAAAACGCGTGTTTAAATGGGTGATTAATGTGGCCACATCTATTGAATTTGTTAACGTGATTACCGCAATATTCAACGAGATGCGTTATATGCATGCGCAGTAGTGAAAAAACCGACAGCCTGACTTGTACATGATGTGATTCGGAATTCTTCGGTATTTTCCGTCCTGCCGATAAACACATCGATTAACACAGACACGGCACACGCTTAATATGTGGCGGCTTTAGTTGACGGTGTGTCTGAATTAGGGCTGTGCAACATGGGGAAAAAATGAATGTCCCGATACATTTTCTCCGTTTCACGATATACTATATATTGAAATCTCCTCTAAAGGACCCCATGAAATCTAACTTTTACTCTTTACTGTTTTCACTACAATCCCTGCAGATTGAATAATGTTCTTGGTTAACTTTACAGGTGGTTTTCAACAACACATTTTAAATTTTCATGTTCGTGATTAATCACAATTGAGTTGAAATAAGACTATTTTTATTCAACAAAGATGTAGCACAAACTGAAAAAACAATCTTGAAAATTCCGACAAAGGGGCAATACAATACAGAGCTGCTCAGAGCTCAAATCAATAAAGTGCAAGCTCAACACTGAGAAAGACATTTAGCCTAAATAAGAAAAGTGCTCTTTTCATTAAATTATTTTAAAAAATAGAGGTAGATCTCCAAGCTATTAACCTGACTACTGAGAACCACTGGAACATTCACAATAGAGAGATTGATTGAGGGAGAGAAGAGAGAGATCTGCAAAACATAATTTTTCCTCTTTGCACACTTTTCTGTTTTCTGGCTCTGCCTCTCAGATGTGTATAATTCCGGTATTGCCTTCTCTGTAAAATGTCTGTGACCAGGCAACTCGTATTTGGGATCGAGTGTGTTTTTAGTAATTTTTGGAAGCCTGTTTTTTCCACTATACTAATTGGGATCATGTCTTCAGCAATGACGTTAGTGATTGCATCCGTTGTAGCTCTCCATCTCTGACTCGTTTTCTCATATGGGGTGGCTTTGGAGAACGAGGCCGCTATGGTCATTTGTTTAGCTTGTGGGGGGGTTTTAGCTCATGGGCAAGTAGTTTGGAGTTTAAGAGACTCTTCATACTGTACCGGGTGAGTTTTCAGGTGATGGAACATATTTGTAGTGCTGCTGCCTTTCATGATGACAGGGTTTTTTTTTTTGCACACTTTACAAATTGGCATTTGCTGTTCCATGTCCTCCTCGCGATATCCAAAAAATGCCAGATGACTGACCCCTTACTAGTTCTTTTAGGAACCAATTCGTCTGCTTCCATTTTTAATTTGTCGCTGAAATTGACAGAGCTTACATGGTAGCCTACGCAACACCAGCAATTGCACAAACTGAGTCAGCGCTGTAAACCGAAACTAGAAAATCTTCCCACAAGTTCCTTTCAGCACCTAGATGTCGCCCGGGATTGGTTGGCGAGTGCGTGACGTTATTGGTTTTTTTTTTTACCCTTAGGCAGCCTCTCACGTTACTGCCTGAGGGACAGGGAGAAAACCACTGGAAAATGTTTTAAACAAACACAAAACAAACGCAAGTCGGCAGATGACCATAAAATACTCGATAGTTATGATATAATAATTTTATGTATCTCACACAGAATTTTCGGAGATGTATCGAGTATATTCGATATATCGCACAGCCCTAGTCTGAATCTTCGCTTCATATATATTTTTTATTTTCAACTAGCCAGCCGGACTGGCTAGTGACAGGAATTACCTGCCAAATGACAAATTAAGTCGCCTCAGGCAATCGGACCACCGTGAATTTCGAGCTGTGGACTGAAAATAAATGTCTGCAATAACAGGACAAAAGCTTACAGGTAATCAATGCGCTTCACCATCTTGTGACGACTGTTTACTTCTGTTGTGCATTGTGCAATACCTTCCGTTCATGATGTAATCAATGATTACGAGGGGGTGTAAGTGGTTAGCATGGTCGCTTCACAGCAAGAAGGTTCTGGGTTCGAGCCCAGCGGCCGGCAGGGGCCTTTCTGTGCGGAGTTTGCATGTTCTCCCCATGTCTGCGTGGGTTTCCTCCAGGTGCTCCGGTTTCCCCCACAGTTCAAAGACATGTAGTTAGGTTAACGTGGGGCGGCCTTGGGCTGAAGTGCCCTTGAGCAAGGTACCTAACCCCTGACTACTCCCTGGGCGCTGTAGTCTGGCTGCCCACTGCTCTGGGTGTGTGCGCGTGTGTTCACTGCTTCAGATGGGTTAAATGCAGAGGATGAATTTCACTGTGCTTGAAGTGTGCATGTGACAGGTTTTTTCTTCTGCTCAAAAGTGGTGATAACTTGGGCCAGTTCGCTAGCTGGCACCAAAGAGTCCTGATCAGAACTGGTTCAAGAACCCATTCCCTGTTGGTCGGAAAGGGGTAACAAAAGGTTGCAGGTACAGTAATATCATATTTAATCTTGGTCACTATGGGGTGCTTTTTATATTATAATACTTGTAAAGGGAGGAGACCTGCACTATATGGCCAAAAGTTTGTGGACACTTGGCCATCACACCCATATGTGGGTCTTCCACAAACTGTTGCCAAAAAAAAGTTGTAATCACACAATTGTAGAGAATGTCTTTTGGGTGCTGGAGGATTAAGAGTTCCCTTCACTGGAACTAAGAGGCCAAAACCTGCTCCAGCATGACAATGCCCCTGTGCATAAAGCAAGCTCCATAAAGACATGATTTGCCAAATTTGAAGTAAAAGAACTTGAGTGACCACTCACAGACCCCTGACCTCAACCCCACTGAACCCCTGTAGGATGAATTAGAATGCTGATTGTGCACTAGCTCTTCACACATCACTGCCTGACTTCACAAATGACATCTTGGGGCTGAATGGGTAAAATGCCCCTTGCCTAAATGGTTGAGGGTTTAGATCCATGACATGGGTTCCAGTCATGTCATGTTTTTCTGTGGCAGTCTCTTGATATTTTTGCTTACCTGAAGTGCCAAAAATATAAGACTTCATAGGCTGCTAGTATTTTGAAAGGTCTGGTTTTAGTATTTAGAGTCTGGTTCAGTAATGTATTTGTTTATGTGGGTTTTCAGGACTGAACAAGAGGCACAGCATGTGATCCTGCACTGTCCCAGCTCAGAACTAACCCCTGCTGTTCAGGCTATATTAGGAAATGCCACAGCTAGCCAAACTCTCAACATCACCCAGGCCCAGCAGGTAAAAGGAGTTGTCTTTATACCTCATATACTATGTGTATTCTTTATTCATAATATACTGTGTTAGGTGCTGCTGTCCATCTTCATATGGTAAATTATATGGATTCCTGTGTTTTAATCTCAGAACACTTGTGTGGTCATGTGCTCTCTAATAGTCATTTAAATATTTATAAGACAGTTGTATCTGATGAGATGATGCAACCAAGACTGCCAAATAGCCAGTTTTGAATTTTGGTCGGAAAGGTATGGCACGGTAGCCTGGCTAACGCGACTTCAAAGGCCTCCGAGCTATTGGTCTGGCCAAGATATTAAGCCCAACCGTTTCCCAGAGCCCGTGGTTGACCCGCCTCCCTGAAATGCCTCAGTTTGCTACTGGTCGAAGCCAGAAAAGGCTGTGACGAAGCTTAAACCAATCACATCACTCTTTCCTCTGACGTATGCGACGCAACGGGGCTAACTGGTAGATTAAACTCTTACCGAAGCCGGTCGGGAGCAAGGCGAAAACGTCCTTCCTTTCAATAAATACCTCCAGGGCAGCTCTTTGCTCCGTTTTCAATGAGAACTTCCCGTTGAATGCTTTCAATACAGCATCTGTGCATAATAGATGCGGAAGCGTGAATGAAGCGCTTCCGGCATAGATTCTGTAAACAATCTATGGCTTCCGGTCGCAGTTCTACTACGTCACTGCCTTGAACACGCCTCTACCCAGGGCCATTGGAGTTCAACGTTGGAGTTCAAGCTCAAAGTTGATTGGTTCCCGATTTTTCGGGAGCTTGGAAGAGCTGTAGATAGCTTGCCTGGCCAGACTAAGCTCGCAACAGGTCCTCGTGTTGCGTCACGCTTAGGATGGGCGGGCCCAAGCTAATGGCACGGGTTTTTGTTTTCAGTAATAATCACTCAAGCAGCGATTTCCATGCACTCCTTTGCACGTAGCACCTGTAGTGGCCAATTCCTGTAATATTACATAGAGCGCTAGTGGGTAGCCATGCAAATTTTGTGATGGTTTGCCAAAGATAAAACTAACTCCAGTGAATCCTGAAAGCTGATTGGCCAGTGCCGGGTATGTTTTCAACTAATGAAGTCATCCATGGAAATCCCATTGACCCCAAAAACAGTTCATTGAAGGTTCTAGAGCTTTCTGCTGAGGTTTGTGCATCAAAATTGGAAGTCTACTTCAGAGTCATGTATCATACATGTGCACCAAGTTTGGTGTCAGTAGGCAGAAAGTGTGCGTGGGTTTTTAATGGTCATATTCTTGCCATGTCCAAGACATATATACATACATACACACACGTATGTATGTATGTATGTGTGTGTATAGTGTGTATATATACAGTTGAAACCGTATATTTACATACACTTTAGGAAAAGACACAATCTTTTTTTTTTTTTTCTCATAGTCAGACATGAAATCAGACATTCACTTTAACTTTTTCATGTCTGTCTGAATATTTAAAATTATTTCAATGTACTTAATGCCAAATTAATCAGAGGAGTTTTTTATTCAATATTTTAATTGGTTTTATCAAATCAGAAGTTTACATACACTGCAGTTTGTGTGCCTTTAAACAATGTAGGAATGCCCAGATGATGATGTCATGTCTTTGGAAGCTTCTGATAGG